>NC_133233.1:2098491-2398491 GCF_040436345.1 Pagrus major
ATCATTAAAGGGAGATATCACGAGAAACACGTATCTTATGTTATAGCGAGGTCATCAACCATAAGTCTCCAACAGGTCACTCATAAGATTACGTGTGTGTGTGCGCGTAACCCCTAATTTGTATGTACATGTACATGTGGGTTAGTTAGAGAGAAAGAAAGAGAGAGGAAGAAAAAGACAAAGGGCTAACGCCCTTAGTGGCAGCTAAGCTAACACTTCGCTCCACAGAGTGGAGAGGCTCAAATCACCTTGTGATGAGCAAAAGAGAACCAAACAGCATGTTTTACAACGTAAAACTAACAGTAATTAAAAGGGGACACGGCGGTCCACAAACTCACAAACAATGTAGCTCACAAGCATACAACACACGCTAACTTCTAGTATCTGCCCAGACAATAATTAAGCCTCATTTTTGGTCATGTCTTCCTTAATCCAGCTTGCTTCCTCGGCGTGGATTAAAGGCAGTTGCAGCGTCCTGCATCGGCTGTTAAGACAGTGTAGTCCACGTGGGCAAATAATAATTAACACATAACAGCTCCACAAAGAAACCCTACTAATTTCTAAGCCCTGGCTATGACCCTGAACTGCATAGTATGTGAATTTTGTGTATGCGAGAAATTCCTGGACGTAAACTGTAGATGTGGGCACAATGATTTACAAATGCTCGACGTGCTGTGTAACTGCCAGGTAAACTTTATTAGCCATAGTCTTAGCCTGTGTGTACATGCCGTGCCTTTTACCCACAATGCCCTTGACATTAACACGTCATCTCTTGCCGACCTGGATGGTTGCCATCAACACACTCTACATCCCCCTTCTTAATGCCAAAGAGCCTGTTTAAGCCTGTTTTTGTTTAATTTAAGGGCAACATATGTAACAGTTATGGCTTGTGTATGTGTAAACTTTTAACTATACTTATGTCAACATGTAAACATAGGACCATAGCAACATGAGGCTGAATGCATGGTGTGAACACATGGCATGTAACAATGAATGTGCAACACCGGCACAAAACACATGTATAACACTGTCACATTCTTAATTGGCACACTGTTCTTTTCATGCGTGAATTATTCATTTTGTCCTGTTTTTAGTCTGTGGCAGTCCCAACAGGCTGCAATACGGGAGTATGAAAAGTCCCAACTGGAAGAAACGTGTATGTGTTTCGTGTGTGTGTGTACATGATCATGTCTTGGTAGAGAGAGTTAGGTTTCGACACCCTTCCTGAGCGAGTGATGACCACAGGTTCTTGTGCTTGCGCCGCTCCTGGATCGACAGTGCTGTGGTGAGGGACCAGTGGGGGCTCGATGGTGCTGGTTGAGGCCTCTGCTGTGGTAGGAGGGGTGTAGCTCTCAGGTGTCTGAAGGAGGTGGCACCTGTTCCTCAAGCATGTGGCCTCTCCAGCCTGGATCTGGTAGCTGTTGGGCTGTGGTGCCCTTCCTAGAACTGTTGCTAGCCTGTCATATCCTCTAGCTCATAGGTCACTAACAGGCAGACCATGGTCCGAGTCCGGACCCAGGCGCCGTACTATACGGACCTGGACCTATAGTCAATAAATTATTTAAGTATTTAAAATTTTGACGGGGCGCTTCTATTTTGACTGGCGCAGTTTTCTAGACTTTATGGTACTGGTTTAGCAGATCAGGAAATCCACTGACCAATTGCATGCGAGTTAAGCCATCCCACGTGATACTACTCAGCCAATCAAATCTGTGCATTCCAGGCGATAAACATTGCGACTTTGAACACAGACAGATGAAAGAGGTGAGAAGCGAGTGACAAACGAAAAGATGAGTGAGCAATACAGGGAGAGAAGACAGAGAGATGAGTGAGCCGGAGACAACAGAGAAAAATAATTATTATTATAATGGACAGACTCATTCATGTTCATTCTTCCCACTGGAAGCACAAAACCAGTCAGTCTCATATGCTCAGAGACCGTGGCACCCATTAAAAGTGTCAATGTGAAACGCCACTATGAGACAAAGCACAAAGTTTTAATAAATTATACTTAAAATAATACATATCTACAGTATTATATATCTGTATAATTAAATGTTAAGTGACAATAAATATTGTCGAAATGTTTTTGAATTGTTCTTTCTTTATTTGATTTGACAGTCAGTTGTTGATTACATGCCGACGTTGATACAACTACTAGGTTACTTTAATATATATTACACTAAATCATAACGCAAGTTAGACATTATGATGTTCTGGACCTTTACTTGAGGAAATTTTCTCTAACTGGACCTATTTGAATTTTAGTTGAATACCCCTGCTCTAGCTGTTTGCATCCTCACTGCTTGTCCTGTTTTAGAGCGGTCTTAGAGGTCTGGCTGACCAGTCATAGTGAGTCTTTCTTTGTCTGGCCTGTGTTAGAGCCGCCTGGATCTGCATTTCCACCTTGGGCTGGACATGGCTTTGGTCATTGGGATAAGTGCCTTTGGTGTGCCGAGAAAGCAGGTGTGTTTCAGAGGTTAAGGAGAGCAGCATGTATGTCTGTGCCATCACCAGTAGGTATTTGGCTGAGCGCACGGCCCTCTCATTTCAGAGGCCCATTTGATTGGGGGTAGTGAGAGCTGCTGGTGACCCTGCGTGTGAATGATGCTGCATTGTCAGTCATTAGTTGCCGTGGTACCCCATGGGTGGCAAAGTGGCATTACAGCTTGGATATCAGTGTTGTGCTGGTTATGTTGGGGAGCGGGTCTATTTCAAACCAGCCAGAGTAGGAGTCAACGAGCACAAGGTGTTCTTTCCCCTCCTACTCAAAAATGTCTGCTGCTGTGAGTGACCATGGAAGGTCAGGTACTTCATGTAGCTGAAGGGGCTCCTTAGGCTGGTGCGGTTTGAGAGCGTTGCAGGGAGCACACCTGGAAACTTCCCCACCAATGTCAGAATAGATGGTGGGCCAGAACATAGTTTCCCTGGCTCTGCGTTTTGTTGCTTCGAGGCCAGGGTGACCCTGATGCAGCTGTTTTACATAATAGTGCTGCAGCGAGTGGGGAATGATGAACCGCTCACCATGGAGCAGCAGGCCATTATCAGTTGTGAGCTCATCTCTCATGGTGTAGAATGGTCTTAGCTTGTGTGGCAACTTCTTTGATGAGTCGGGCCAGCCTGCAGCAATGACCTCAGATATGCGCCTGCATATGGGGTCAGACAGAGTCTTGCATCTCGGCTCCTCAATTCTCCTCCAGGAGAGGACCTCCACCGGAGGATTCAGTTTGAGATTGACAGCTCGTATTCTGTCCATTACCTGGCGGAGGCGCAGATCATGTTCCTCTTTTGTGCGGCCCCACACCAAGATGTTGTCGACGACTATCGCACATGGCTGTCCTTCGAAGAGCTGCTCCATGAACCTCTGGAAAACCTCACTTCCTGTGGAAATTCCATAAGGCATGCGGAGGAAAGCATAGCGGCCCACAGGAGTCATGAAGGTTGTCAGCTTCGATGACTCTTCACTGAGTGGCACTTGTCAGAAGCCACACTTTGCATTGAGGATGCTGAACACCTTAGCCTGTGGCAACGTGGATACGTATGACTGTACTGTCTCATGTGGTTTTTGATTTGTTGTGTTAAACACATGTCTGTCCATTATTACATTCTTCACCAGTAGGCATATTTCTTCGAATTTCCTTACCAGTACTTCGGGGTCTTCCCGATCCTCCTCCCCCTCGAAAGTGAAGGTATCATATTTATCCAATGCGTCGGGGCTGGCGAGGTTGCGAAAGGTGTAAGCCTTGACTTTCTTGCTCGCCGCCGATAGTCCAGGCAACATCAACATACTCTACATAAACTACATTAGAAAGAATTTCTGAGTATACACATGATCTTACTGCACATACTCAGCCACCCCAGAATGCATGGTGCATCTTCAGACAGGCTGCAAGGCACATGGCTCAAGCAGGAGTTTTACTTACAATTTCCATATGCTAGTTCATTGCAAACTTCTCTTCTGACAGTACTTTCCATGAGAAATCAACTGTGTAGATTTCAAGTATTGATGTTACAAAAGTTGATGGCGAATGGAAAACATGCTTCAGTGTTTACAGAGTTGAGTAGCTCCACAAGTGCCTGTAGGGGTAGTTAGCTAGCCAGCCGGCTAACTGCCTCACTGGTCAGTGGATGACTTCAGTATACACACTTAAACGTTTGTTTTATAGGCAGTATGCAGTATAAGAGAGAGAGAGACTGAAGATCTTAACACCCTCTCTCTCTTCATCCTCATTAGACTCAACATCTCCTCCTTCCCCTACAGCCTCACCAGAGGCAAACTTTCCAAGGGTTGAATAAGATAGTTGGTTTATAGGTTCCATAAGTGTAGGCTATGATAAGAAGTACTAATTTCAAACTTAGATTTCCTGCTTTCTTCCCGGTGACTGTCAATACTCTCAGCTTTGAGCAATGCAGGCATGGTCTGTTTTAAGGTTCCTCCATTCAGAGTTCCATAGTGTTGCTGAAAAAAAATCAGTAAATCAATCTTTATTTGTATTGTGCCAATTCACAACAAAAGTCATATCATGACACTTTCCAGATTGAGCAGGTCTAAACCATACTCCTTGATTAATTTATATACAGGAACCCACAGTTTTCCACACAGCTCCATTTACATCTGGTCCATTTAACTGTTTATCCTGTTAATATACTAATAATATAATAATTAATAATAATATTATATAAAACTTAACATTCTTAAGAGTGGCCTAGTTTATTTATCAATAGCAAACTTATAGCTTTGACTTGTTGAAATAAGCACAAAGGAAGCATGTTAAGATGACTGAGACTTTGCACACCGTGAGTGCGCAGATGTTAGGATGAGCAGCAGATTTTTCTTTTTTGATGGAGGGTTTTCTTTGGTTTATCATCATTTGAACATGGATTTGTTGTTCACAATGTAGCATTAACAGGGAAGAATATGGTGCATCTCTTGGACGTGTTGATAGTCAGTTTACTACATCCTTTTCTCTTCTTACTACCATCATCGACACCATTCTGGAATCCAATGTTATTAATAATATATAGCTAGCCATGTGTGCTGGCCTCTGCTGGCCAAGTAAGTTCCCAGGTTTGCACACATTACACCAGAAATCATCATATTTCAAAAACAAAATGTACTGTGCTATGTCATTACCTAGAAAATGCAAAGATTAACTTACTAAATTCAAGTCCTTTTGACTCATCGGTCGCAAGGGTCAAATTTGCAACTGATGTCTGACTTGAGTCAAGTTATGTGACTGGAGTCTTCCACTGCTCTTAACCACATTCAGATTAAGGATTTTTTCAGAACTGTCATCTCCTTTCATAGAATCCATCTAGACCATTGACCTTTACCCAGGATGAATGGTTGTGTCCACAGGGAATAAGCATTTTAAAGCTCCTTCGCTGCACTCTGAATATGGAGGACAACAACAGAAAAGGCAGACATTAGGACATCTCGTATGTATACGCTATCGCACTTCTGCATCATCAGTGACGAGAATGCTCGAAAAGAACTGAGGAGTGAAGATCCTATCACATAGCAGATTATCAGGTTGAGTATGGAAGTCAGCTCTGTAAGGCCACACACACACACACACACACACACACACACACACACACACACACACACACACACAATACCATTTACCATGGCTGGGACTAACCTCCCTGTACAATATGTCTACATAGGCCATTGTTGAGTCTTTTTGAAAGGATAAAGTGAGAGCACAGGGAATGTCTGGCTTGCTGTGGCCTGCCGATGATAGCATTGTGGTGAATGAGTGGGCAGGACTGGAAAGGGCTTGTTATTGAGGAATAAAAGGGGATGAATGTAAAGGAAGCGATAGGTGACTCTTTGAAAGTGTACCCCTCTAAAAAAAGAAAAGAGAAAAAAAAAGGTCCACAGCCTTTGGATCCCTCTGCTAGTCATCTGATTCCAAGGATTTTGAGATGTCAAAATCACAGGTTGGTTCAGGCACTTTTTAAAAGAAAAGAAAGTCTATCTATCTATCTATCTATCTATCTATCTATCTATCTATCTATCTATCTATCTATCTATCTATCTATCTAATTGTTTGTTGGCTTCTTTGGCAGAAGAAGATTGATTGACAAAAGATTGATATCTAGATTGCATCCATTTTAGGCATCCACCATCTCCATGTCTTGTAATTACCTGGCACACAATCTGCTTTGCCTCCCAAAAAGGATGGACTGTAATTGTGGGCCAAATTAAAGAGCTTAATGAAACACTGCTGTGGATAATTTATCACAACTAACAAAAGGACAGTGATGACAGAGGAGGTAGGAGAATGCCAACACATAAAATATCTATGTACTGTTTCTTAAGCAAAGCTTTACTACTTCACACAACATATTTAGGCTTATCTTTTCAAAGCTGTCTGGAATATGTAAAGGAAAGTATTATACATGTGGAGAAAAAAATGAAAACCCTGTTGAAGAGAATAGGATTGGGTATTCAGCTACCCTTGGAGTTACAAACAACACAACAACTTTGTGCATACCTGATGTATGTGTGTGCATGTGTGTTTGTATACTGCAGTGAAGACAGATTTTGACCTGCCAGAGGTGGACAGATGAGTGTTTGTATGTATGTGTGTATGTGCATGTGTGTGTGTGTGTGTGTGTGTGTGTGTGTGTGTGTGTGTGTCTGTGTGTGTGTGTGTGTGTCCAGGAGAAAGTGGTTTAAGAGGCTCCTGGATGACAGAGACCTCCCAAATGAGATTATACTTTATTGTGAGTGCAAGAACCTGGCTGTAATTCAGTTTGAAGAGAACATCAGGCTGGTATTAAACTAGGAAAGTTCACACTTGGCAATATGGACCAATAAGGCAGCGGAAAGGGTTTAGGTAGAGCATAAAAGGTAAAGGAGAAAAATAAGACCAATAAACTGCAGAGTTCTTCTGACCATCTTCTACCGAAAAATTTGTGCAGTGGAATCTCTGTAATTCCCCGATGTGTCTTAACTGTACTGCATGGAGGTCTGCTGGGTGGACCAAGGTTCAGATTAACAAAGACTTTATGATCAAAATGTAGCCACTGCGTAGTTGTGCATGACAGTAGGAACAGAGTAAATCACGTGTAATTTTCCCAAACTAACATAGTATCAAAGTACAGTTAATTCTACAATAAACATTATCACAGCAGCATTGTCTGTGATATAGCACAATAAATGAATGACAAAAATGATTTACCCTGATGTTGTCAGTGCATGTGTTGCAGCCCTCTATATCAGCTGGAGAGTCTTGAGGGACTTATTGGCGTAGCCTGATAATAGAATTGCAATAATACAGCCAAGAAGTAATACAATGAATAACACAAATGGTATAGTTTTTCTGCATGTTTTGGAGCCTGGTTTCTGCAATATTACAGAGATGGGGAAAAAGGCAGTTCTCAAATGTTTGATTTATGAGTGAGATAAAGGGCACATCTAAGATAACTCCAGGATTCCTTGCATTGCTCTGCTGGAGGCCAGAGCAATGCCAAATAAAGTAACCATATCTTTAGATAATGAGTTTAGGGCTTCCGATAATGGCATCTGAGTGATCAGCCACGTTAATTCATCACTCCATGCTCATTACATTATTGTAATTATTCACCTTCCCCAGCCTTTACAAATTATTGCAGCGGGTCATCACTCTAAAATGCTTAAACTCCCCAAACTGAACAACGGAAAATTAATTTTACCTCTGCTGTTACCACAATGAACGACTTCATTTGTGGATTCCAACATTTCAGGATGTCACTTGACGTGTGATCCTGAGAGCACAAATGCAAATGCACAATTCATAGTTTAAAAAGGATTTCATTTGTCAGTTCATTCAAATTGTGGCAGTAATGGCAGTGAAATGCTTACAAACAAGCCCCAACCTACATACAATATATAAACAAAACATACAGTATGTACATCTACAGGAAATTCCAAATGTCAACTACTTGGATAATAAACAAATGCCTCTTCAGGAGAAAATAAAGAAAATGCCTCTTCAGGGGATAATCAAACCAAAATGTGCTTTTACAAGCTCTCAAGTCTCCAATGAAATAAAATGTTAAAAATTGAAGGTGTATAGGGGCTTGGGTTTCAAGGGGTTCAGTTAAGATACACAAAATATAAACAAAGAAAAGAAAACCTGCAGGCATCCGGAAATTTATAAGGCAAGTAACACTTGCACAAATATAGACGGCCCTGATACAGGAAGCCTAGCTGACTGGTGACTTTTGTGGTCACTCAACTTATCTGAAGAATAAACGCAATTTCCCGTACTAGAATGAAATGGGGCAGCAAAGAAATCTCAATAGGGGCCTAAACAGACCAGAGTTTCGTGCTGGCAATCTATTATCATGAGGTCTGCAGTGTGTCAGGGACAGATTCAGAATGAGAGTGAGTCCAACCTGGGTGCCATTCCCAACCTCTCTTAAGCCTACACAAAAGGGCGTCATCACACCCTGATTGGCTTGGAGGGGAATGCCCAAAGCTGCTTTCACTCATTAATTAGAGGTCAGTCTCCCCATCCTGATACCCATTACTGATAGCAAGTCTTACACAACGGGACTGCCACAAAATTGCCAACATCTGAGCAGTTCTGTAAATAACTGGGCATTAACAGAACAGAACATCAAGGACATAAATTACACAAAGAAAAAGCAAATCCAGATAAACACTAGGATTATGACATTGGATTCACGAAAAACTTATGTTTCTCATTTAATCCCTGGGTTAGTGAGAGCAGAAAAGTTAGTGATGTCAGTCTGTTAGGGTGAGATGCAGGGAGTGGCACCTACAATGATATCGTCATTTCTGGAGTGTCCAAGAGAGTTAATGTTCACTCGTTGGCTGACAATGCTGATTACTCAAAGTGTTGTCAGACTTACTTTGGCAGGCTTAACAATTCGACCTTCAGGCAGGTTTTGCTGTGGAATGTCACAAATGTCAAAGTCCAAACTATTCTATCATGGTTTTGTTTGATGATGTGGTAATGTTGTAAAGCAGTGTTGGATGAGACATGTCTGTGTCTTGCTCTGTCAGGTCAGAATGCGGTGTCTGAACCTAATGTTTACAACAGTTAATCCACTGAAAAGAAATATTACTAAGGAGTTGTTCCAAGTGTATTTACAAAGTTAGACAGTGGTGTCTGAGTCCAATCAGAATTTACGTTCTCAATTAATAGCAGGGTGTCTGGCTATTACTAAATTCAGAACGGTTGAGTTTGCTGCTGTTGCTTACAAATCCAAGGTTGCCTGTAGTAACCGTAAGAAGTGTACCTCACTTGTTACGAACTGTCAGTACAGGGATGGATCGTGTTGTTAGCTATAAGTAACTGATTAGCTACTTGTACCTTTATTTTGCTTAAACTGTGGCTCAGGGATACAGATACAGAAAGGCAGACCAAGGCACTGACACTGCCAAAGGAATTTTGACTGTGTGCTGAATTGTGGTTAGAGATGCTGTGGTCATCATCTGAACAGTATGCTTGCTGGTCATACTTCTGGGCCAAAATGTATGAGTATAGCCTTCTACGACTCCTACTATCTGCATGCCTATTTCAACGCAGTTGGTGGACATGGCAGTTACGCTCAATGTCCATATATTTCCTTTTGTCACACCCCTTTGGTCTGTTGTTAGGGTGGTGTTTTGGGGCAGGAGAGTTCCGTGACGCTGCTGTCTTACCAATGGATTTGGAAGTGACAAGTTTCCCGAATCACCTGTGTAATCTTCCTTATCTCATGCAGTGAGAGGTTTTCTTGATGCATCCTAAGTACAATATGAGTGCATACACATGGGTGAAAGTTATCCACAAACAAGGACTTGAAGGTAAGGTTCACTTCTACGCCTGGTGCATTCTTGCCCTGAAAGTACACCTCAAATAAATGTAATAATCTCTGGGATGCTCATGATGAGAATCTTTAACTTAGAGGGCTGCAACCATTGCTGTGGCCTCATCAGCTGTAGGAAAGAATTCCTCTTCTAATGCATGACAAAGCTCTCTGTAGTTATTTCTGACACTGGGAGGTTGTGATTGTATGAACTTATGTACAGCTTCAGAGCTGATCTTCCAAACAAGTTTTACTTACTCCCTCTGGGTTGCAAGGGGCATGTCAATTAGACTATGGTCAAGTTCACTAAGGTAATCCTCAATGTGGTGACCACAGTTGTCAGGATCACAATGTTCAATGTCCTTGGCTATTAACTCAAGCTCTTCGAGGTGGGGGCACTGTAAGATAGCATTTCTATGGACATTTGCATCACATGCTACAGTTCCACCTGGTTGAGAGGCAGGGACAAGACAGCTGTCTCATGGAGGTGCAAATAGGAGGCAGAGCACTTGTCAATTGTTCACATCTTCTAAGTGAAGAGGGAGTTAAGATCAGAAGCAAACATCTTAACAATGAGCCTGTGGATGCAGTCTGGGCATCACACCTGTCATTAAATAGGGACTATATCTCTATCTCTTCATTGCACTTTAATCTGCTAATGATTTCAGGGCAGGTTTTGCACTCTTTGCCAGGGAAGAAATAAAACGCTTTACAAAGGGGTTCTTCATTATTAAGCAAGTTGTCTAAACAACAATCAATGTGGTTGGCTATGGTGTTGCTTTGGCAGACATTGTGTAGTGTAGCTTAGGCAGTATACTAGCCTAACCAAACAATGTGCTAGCCTACAATATGGGGGTAGCTTCATGTGGAGGAGGGGTGTCTATGGCACAATCTAGTCACTCTGGTGGGCTTTACGGATTGGGGCTGGAAAAGGTTAATGCAAGTTTACAAGAGTTACTTTGCTTACCAATCTTTTGAAATGCACTGAGATGCAGGGCAGTAACAGTCAGAGGAATGTTTTTTACAGTTGACTCAGGTTGGAACATGTGGTAGTAACAGCTAAGTACAAAACTTCTTTTTCACAGGGCTGGTATCACACTGTAGCCGTGTCCAAATTCAGGGGCTGCATCCTTCGAAGGGCGCATTCAAAGGCCAATTACGTCACAACGCTGCGCAAAGGCTGTCCAAATTCGAAGGCTCCTTCAAATGCAGCCCACAAATGCAGCCTTCTTTTCGCTCTTTTTGGAGGAGGGACCGCTACTATCCTTCGCGGCCTCCCATATCCCAAGATCCTTTGCGGCAATTATAAATAGCCCATTTGTCAGTGTCCTGATGTCACTTTTTTGTAAATCTTTGCATCCCTGTGTTAATGTGATCCTGTGTTTACCTTTTCTCTTGCTTCTCTCTGTGTTTAGAACAATTATAGAAAAAATGGGCCTGCAGGGCAAGGTCGAGCCCCTGCAGGCAAAAAAGAAATGGGATAATTTGAAAAAATATATAAGGTAGGTGCAGGTGTGAATGATGATGTGGAAACTACATTTTATTTGTTTTACCCATACAATTGAATAAATACTTTGCTGAAAATTGCTGACGTGATTGATTTCCACTGCTTTAAGATTGCAAATATCCAGTGAGTGGAGAGGGGGTCAGCGGGAAGCCAACCGCTGCCACTTGGCCCTAGTTTGTCGTCATGGACGAGGTGTTGGGACAGAGGCTGTCCATTGCCCCCCCCCCCCCCCCCCCGTCCTGATTGCCTCGATGCTTGAGGACACACCAGGGCCAAGTGCAGTGGTTGACCAGGAGGAGAACGAGGAGGAGGGAGGATGACCTGCTAGACCTCATAAGAGAGGACATGAGGCTGCAGAAGGAGGCAGAGGAGAGGAGGGAGCGAGAGAGCAAGGCCAGGATGGACAGGTTGTTCTCTCTCCTGGAGCGGATGGCGGAGCGCTGATTTTCTTTTCTTTTGCTGTTCATTTATTTTGTTCATTTGTTAGTTAGTTCTAATTAGTTCTATTTGTTCACTGTAATCATTGTTTGTTATTTATTTAATTAATTAATTAAATATTGTCACTTTTCACACATTGTCTATTCCATTTAGTATTCACAAGGTTTTTAAAACATCAAACCTTTCTTTCACTTTCTGTCCCATATTGCACCTTCAACATACTAAATATAGTTGTTATTCACCAATGGGTTAATGTTTATTTTGTAATGTTGATACACAAATGAATGTACACGATAGATTTGAAACAAAACAGACTTTAATGCAACAAACATAAAAACATTAAACATTAATCAGCACTGGCCAACAAATATCTCATTTTGAGTGAGAGGGAATAGTCTGTCAAGGCAGTGTGGCACACAGACACACTTCCAAAAAAATCTCACTTAGCAGGAGTCCCTGGCAGTGCTGCTGGGCTGGATGGGATGCCACAATAAAGACCCTGGTGTCAGTGGGACATCATCTGGGGGGGTATTCAGGGTGTTTGGGGGGTGTAGTCTCCACTGTCCACCGCATCATCCATCAACAGGGTTTGCAGGGCTGACTCGATCGACGGCTGCCATGTCACTAAGAATTTTTTAAGAAAGAGGCAAGAATTATGATTTCATAATGTGATCATAATAAGATTTAAGATTATTTTACTTGACAACTAAAGATAGTCGTGGTCGGGGATCACCTCCTCCAGGGCAGACACCTCCACAGAC
Source organism: Pagrus major (assembly GCF_040436345.1). Taxonomy (NCBI): domain Eukaryota; kingdom Metazoa; phylum Chordata; class Actinopteri; order Spariformes; family Sparidae; genus Pagrus; species Pagrus major. The sequence goes on from NC_133233.1 coordinate 2,111,011, forward strand.
AGCTGGTCCCGCCATGGAGCACCACTGGCTGCCTCCAACATCCCCTCCCCCTCATCCTCCGGCATGACGTCCTGCAGCTCGTCCTCTGGGGGCATGATGTCACCTGCCCCCAGGCAGATGTTATGCAGGATGGCACAAACTATTATGACCTGAAATGAAAAAAATTATTCATTCATTTTCATTTACTCTGCTTCAGTACTCAAAGAAACAAAAAAAGACTCCTGTTGTGTTATGACGTTCCTGAGGCACAAAGGTGTGGTGCACCTCCAGCGCTTGCAGGAAGATGGACCTGAACCTGGTCTTCATCATTCCAAGGGCACGCTCAATGATAGAGCGTGCCCTGGAATTATGGACATTAAAGCGCTGGGGTCCCACACCTTGCACAGGCCGTTTGTAGGGAGTGATGAGGGGGCGGGGTTGTTGGAGGCACGGGTACCCGCCGTCTGCGAGGATGAAGTGCCCTGGAGGAGGGTAGATGGCCTGCCTGTACAGCGGGCTGTGCCGGAGTACTCTTGAGTCATGCACCGACCCCGGCCAGCCCACGTACGTGTCTACGAAGCAGCCCTGATGGTCACATACTGCCTGCAGTATAATGGAGGAGAACAGTTTTCTGTTCTTGTAGCAGTGACCATCAGGGCCGGTTGGTGGCTTGATCCTCACATGGCAGCCGTCGATCGCTCCAGCAGCTTTTAAAAAAGCTCTATGTCTTGCCAGCCCTGCAAACCCCCAGCGGTCTTTGGGAGGTGGATGACCTTGTGGCGGTAGAGCGAGGCATCCCAAACACCCTTGAGACCACCCTATGATGCCCCACTTGCCAGCCAGAAAAGGAACACCAAGGTCTCTATTGTGGCACCCCATCCGTGTCTTCGATGTTGTTTGAGAAGGTTCAGCAGCACTGCCAGGGACTCTCTGCTCAGCCGGAAATCCTGCCTGGTGTCCCCGTCCTCAAAAAACCTGTTGAGGACGGGAACAACCAGGTTGACCCTGCAGTACAGGGGTCTGGTCTGGATTGGGAAGGGAGAGGCAGAACAGGAGAAGAAAAATGGTTAATTAGACAATAGGTACATCATTTTAGTTAATAAGATAATTCTAGTTCATTTTAGAGCTTTGGTAGATAATGCTAAATCTGTTTATCAATCCACTTATCAGTCTATCTGGGCTTCTCAATCTGGTTTTGATGATTCATGACAAAATATTTTAATATTAAATTAAGGTCAGGGTTCTTTAACTATTAATCAATTGTCAAGGTTATATGGCATTAACCATATGTGCCGTTTATATGTCTAGCATTAACGTGATGTATTGGTATGTTAATGACCCCTAACTGTTAGCTAGCTAATAATGATAATAATGATAACATTACTGTGGGTTCAAATAACAGGTTTACCTCTCCACGTTCCTCTCTCAACCGGAGATACACCAGCCGCCGCCGCCGCCGCCGGAGCTGCATCTCCTCTTCCTCCAAAATGAGGAAGATTAAAAAGAAAATCAAAACCTCTATGTCAGACATAACTGGCCTTGCGGAGAAGCTTTCTTCTTAAGTTTCACGGTCCTGGGCGGCAGAAATCGTGATGTAAGGGTAAGGGCGGGAACATCTGGTGACGCAACCAGGAAATACTCCGAAGGCTAGACCGTCCAATTTAACAACAGTTGACGCAGCCGTCGAAGGACTCTCCGAAGGACCCGGCCTTCGGAGTCCACAAAGGCTGGGTCCTTCGAAGGATGCAGCCCCTGAATTTGGACACAGCTTGTGGCTCTATCTCCCACTCTATCACTGTTGCCAACTCCTCAGTAAGGAAAGTCACTATTGGCTGTCCTAAAAGTTGCTAGAAGCTGCTGAATGACGTCATCACCTAATTTGCATAACTGGCCATATGCATTATTTGTAATGGACGCTGTAGGAGAGAGGAATAACATCATGGGAGAAATAAAAAACACCCTTAATATGTTTAGAACTACAAATGAACTTATTTTAGTGCAGTGATTTATTTTGGACAAAGAACATTTTACATTTACATCCAGCTCTGACTGTAACCCAGGGTGGGATCAGCCAGCGGCGGCTTCGTGCATGCGCGACTCGCAGTCTGGACGCAAGGGATGAACTTCTCCTGCTCTGACTGCAGCTGGGAGGGACTGTTGCGCGAGGACTGGGCCGCCTGTGAGTGCTTTGGGACGGTCCCACGGCAGCACCCGCTGCTCTTTGAATGATATGTGCTTTCACATCAGAGTCTCCACAAGTCTCCAAATACACCAGAAAAAGTCGCTAGATTTGTCGCTAGTCGCTTTTTTGAAAAAGAGTCGCTAGAAGGGTCTGAAAACTCGCTAATTATAGTGACAAAGTCGCTAAGTTGGCAACACTGCACTCTATTTCTCACTCAGGCTGAAATACAAAGCAGCAACATCCAGGTATAAAACGTCTATGTTTTACAGGGCCTGTGGCAAACTGTAATTTGATTAAAAGAGGAGCGCTTGAATTAACATCAAATTCTGACAGCTTGATTAGAAGGCATTGCATATGGGGTATTCAAATGCTAAACTGAAATTCTTACAATTTCAACAGAGCACTTTCATCTTCAATCAATAGCACCAATAGCAAATGGGTTATAAACTTGATTAATAAATCAATTCTCACCACAATTCAACTGTTTGTAAGTACAGATCAAAACCTAATTATGTAGCAGACTAGTAGGATAAAATGTAGACTTTTGGCTTAGAGTTCAAGATGTGAATCTCAAATTTTACCACTGCCCAAATTATGCTGAAAGTAATATTGCACAATTATGAATGATTGCCATCATTACACTGCCTTATATGGAGCACCACTTATGTTGGGGTTTTACGCAACATTAATAGGGAATTTGGGTTAAATTTGGCAATAAATACTAATTAATGATAACAGGGATAATTATTAATTAAAATGAATAATAGGATCTAATTTACATTGGATCACCTCAGTGGCACCACCCTTGAAGAAGGGAAATGATAGCCAATTCAATAATTCAGATAGCACTTCAGTGAGGAACACTCTCATCATAGGATTAGCCATTTAGTGCAACAAATGGTAATACAGTTATGCTTGGTGCTGATGGCTCCACTTTTAAGACGCTCCATGAATTGACCCTGAAGCATGCTAAGTCAAAACTGGGAGCGTAATGCAGAAGGCCCCCAGGGTATGCAATAGTGAGCTCTAAGCAAGACAATAAATGCAGTTTTACATTTTTTTACCTTAAGCCCAGATAGGAGTCTGAACTAGATGGGGTGGAGGCTTGGGTGATGGCAGCGAGCTTGCCAGCGACAGAAGTACCACTATTCTTGTGGTAAGAATAGCTGTAGTTGGTGTGTGACTTATTGTAACAACAATCTGATTGGTGGCTATTCACAAGTATGTTTTAATTAGTGTAAAGAGCCATTTATATCTACATAGGGAGTGGGCCCCCGTCCACAGAGGTCGCCATTTTGCACTGCCATGTTTCTACAGTAGCCCAGAATGGACAAACCTGGAACTAGTGAGGGGCCTTTCCCCTTTCGCATAGCCGCCGGAAATGTCCGGGTTGGAAGACGAAGATAAAGAAGAGCGAGTGGATGCTGTTTTCTGCCAAACAATTTGTATTGTGTAAAATTTGAAACCACAATCTGATAAAGGCTGGATGATCATATTTACTTTGTACAAGAAAAATCCCAGGATGCTAAATGAGATCGGGACAAGCGATGGCATAAAACAATAATAAACATTGGCGTTGCCTTTCCCAGATGGGAATATGATGATAGAGAAATGTTTGCAGACTGACACTGAAATGTCCTGCTTTCTGCTGGACAGATAAGAGTAACGTTAAAGATTACAGCCGACCATAATATATATTTCTTCCAGCTGCTAATGGTACCAAACCTAGATAACGTACAATGTTTATTAGCAGTACGTTAGTTTCACTGAAGAGAAACTAACGTTTTACATTTTATTTATCAGGGAAACGTCCCAGCTTCAGTGAGCAAAAGCGTTATGGTCTGTGCCAGTCACTTCACACCGGACTGCTTCAGCAACCAAGGTCAGGACTGGACGCTGGACTGGCAACAAGATTGTCCCTTAAAAGATGGATCCATACCCACTGTCAATGATGGAACTGTAAGTATTTAAAAAACAGTGTAGTTTGTGTTACTTTGGCCGTTTAGCACATGAGCTCGATGAGTCGATGTAAATATGAGGCTGAACTAACATTACATGTGAAGTTGTCAACGTTGGGCTTACTGGCCGTAGTATTCACGATAATGTTAATGTTACCAAACGTTAATTTGTCATATCAGCACTCTTTTAAAACATGACAGTGAATTGAGAAAATGAATTAGGATATTGAGATTTTATCGCTTCTAACCGGCCGGTGAACCACTGCTCGGCCGTGAACATGGGGAGGAGACGGTGTGAAATGTCTCAGTTGTTCGCGGACGGTGAGCTGCTGTTCCGCCGTTAACACGCAGAGGAGACGGTATGAAATCGTCTCAGTTGTTCGCGGATGGTGAGCTACGTTAATTCATTAGCATGTTGTGCTAAAGGACAGTGTGTTAGACGCCCAGGAGTAACTTGGCAGTCGAACGACTTCCTGTGTGTTGGTATACATGTAATACGTGTGTAGGGTTAGCTGCTGGCATGAGAGACCAGACCTGAGAGTACCAAAACGTTATCTGCAGTAAAGCAATCACTACTTTGTTTTGGAGCCAGAGACAGGGGTTACCTGCTACATGTCTGCTGTGCTACTATCAGTTATATGCAGGCATGGACACGGAAGAGTTGCTTCGCAAATGTGTATAGCTCGTTGCCATGGTCACGCAATGCCGTCCTCACGTCTTCCGCCCGGCAAGAAAAGGTGGGCGGCGCACGCAGTAGCTCATTAGCATTAAAGGGAAAGGCACTCAAACCGGCCGCTTAGAGCAGGGCTGTGAAACTGGTGTGTAAACAACCCTGCTAACTGCTAACTAAATACAGCTAGCTTTACCTCATCACTTGAATTAGTACTTGATGCTGTTGTGGAGTCCGTATTTAGAAAATGTGTTTATTGTCCTGGAGGGCCACTGTAGCTTCTGGAGCTTCTCCAACATCTTCGGAAAGGGAGGGGTGAGCGTGGGAGTATTGCAATCTAGAACCTCACCGCTAGATGCTGTTAAAAACACGATATATTACACACTGTACATTTAAGAGTTCACATGGGAAAGTATGTTTCACCATCCTTGCATAGAAAACATTTCCGAATATTTACATCAAGGATCTACAGGATTTTTTTCTTAAGATGCGTGCATACATGAGAACCAATCTATTTTCTCGACATCAAACCTCTTTTGTGCAAGGGCTACATCACTAGGTGATTATTAGGTCTGGAAGGACAGGATTTTGAATGGACAGGGATGTTAAATTTGGCAGCTTCTTTGGCTGCATGGTCATCCAAAGCAGTGTTTTATGAAATATCAGCAATTTGGCATGCATTTAACTAGGGCTGCATAACACGTCAAAAATCATAATGCAGTTATTTTTGCAGACATCGCAATTGGGACACAATACACAACTAGCAGGAATGACAATTTCCACATCCCAACCCTTCATTTTTACTAAAACACTATTAAAATCCTGATGATGTGACATTTGTTTGGGTCTGTACCAAACAAACAGGTTTTTCTGGAGAACAAGAATCGCATGCCAGGTCATCTCTGCAACACTGCAGTACATCGCTATAATGCTGTTTGACATTTTATCTTTATAAAATATGCAAATATCAAAATATTTCAATTAATGATGCAGCCGTATATTTAACAGTTCACAAAACAATTATGCAGTGTTGAACGTGTATCCCAGAGATTGTTAATGAATTTTGCCTACAATGCACTGGAGACATGTAAACATCTAGAAGCATTTTTGTAGTTTGCGTAAATGATAAAGGTATTACCTTTTGCGAAGTGACAGGGAGGCTCTCATCATGTATAGAACTACTTTTGCAGAGCATGAGGGGGCAGTAAACAGAGAAGCCAATCAAGAGTGATTTCTGAAGGGGACACTACAAAAGAGTATTAGGGCCAGGGATGAGAAAAAAAAATGAGAGGAGGAAGTTGTTTTTTTCATTATGCACTTCAAGAATAAAGTGGAAATGTCGAGAATAAAGTCAACTCTTCTGGTCCCTCAAATCCAGTTAGGGGAGCGACCTGGGAACGACTCACAGCTGCGAGCTGCCCCAGCATCCGGTCTCTGCCATTACTACATCCTTGGAGTGTAACGTTAAAGGTGAGTTTTTTTGAAGTGATGCAACGGCATACTTAATTGATATGTGTATCATATCAGTATCGTTAACTTATTACCAACCTAATGCAAGTGATCAACCAGTCACTAAAGGATATGAGGCTAGCTAAAACAGTGAGATGCTATTTTTGGTGTTGCTGGAACGACATGCTGTATTCACTCAACTTTACTAACAGGACTGTTTACAACTATTTCCAGGTTAGTCGGGATGCAAAGTCTCTCAAAATCAACATGAAATAATGTGCTAATGTAACCTCAGAGCATAATGTTTTGCTGTTAGCTACAACTTTGTTGCTAAATGCTCAACACAAGATGTAAAGCACCTGTTTCATTCATTTAAGGTGCCTTCTATGTGCTGAGGTTGGCAGCAGATAAGTAGTAAATGCTCACTGACATCGATGTTATTGTTAATTGTACAGCAAATACAGTCAGTAATAAGAAGTCGCTGCAGTTTAGGCTTGCAGAGCTAAGGTTGTAAGGTTGTAGCTTTTTAATGTTTGCTTAAACTCAAAGTTTAACACTGTGCTAAATGTAGTTACAATATAGATTCATCTGCTCATGTCTTCTCAAATATCACAATGCTTATATGTATGCTAAAAACTCCTGTGAGAGAAAGGACATTGTGTGTAATTATAAGAAATGTGATGCTTTTGAGGAACCATTGCAAATAAGGCCAACTGTTGCTGAAAAGGAATGACACTTAATACTGTTTATAACTTCTTCAAGCTCTGTTACAACATAATCTGTTCATCGGTACCACCTGCACTATTTTTCACTGCTGTTGCTTAGGGCTGGGCAATATATATTGATATTATATCAATTTTAGTCACATAAGAATGGTTATAATCTCAGATTCCTGGTTTTAAAGGTTGTATTAAAGTAAATTGATGTAATTTTCTAAACTTGCCAGACTGTTTTAGCTGTTCTATTATTTGTCTTTACCCACTTAGGGCCGGATCTACTAAGATCCCAAATTGCTTGTACTAGTCTGTGTGCGCAATCTAGAAATTTGTGTGTGGGGTTGAGCCATGGTTTGCGGGCGATTTACTAAGAGTGATTGCGTAAATGACAACAGGTGTAAACGTGTTGGAGACACGCCTATTTAAATGAGGGTTTAGCGTGTTTCATGGTTTTCAACATGGCGAGTTTGAGAGAGTTTTTACCATGTTCAGAGAGAGAGGGAGACAGATGGACAGACAGATAGATAGAGAGATAGAGAGAAAAGGGAGGGCACACTGGAAAAATACAGCTCGTACAGGCTGGGTGGCTGCTCTATATATCAGCAATATGATACCTCCTACTACAGCTTTTCTCTCTCGCTCTCTCTCTCTGAAACTCTTGGGCAAACTTAATGTAAAATTATTAAGATGACCGCAGCAGCGCAACAGCAGAAAGGCTGTCTGTGCAGACAGCACAGCCATGCAAGCCACAGCAATTCAGCAAGCCATCACGCAGTGATACAAGCTGCCAGTGTGGCCTGAGCGTTAAGTATTGGACATATAAAAATAATTTTTGACTAAATGAAAATGACTACTTCATTAATATGATATGAAATGGGGGAACATGAACAACAAGGGCTGCCATTTTTTAACTGATGATTCTATGTGCATGAAATTAAAGCAATGGCAATTTACATGTTAATGACAAAGCCATTGTGTCATTTCACATTCAAAGTAATAAGATGGAGCTAAAACACTGAACAGTGTGTCCCTGTCCATCTACTTGTTGAGCTCACTGTCAGTTTTAGTTTTTTATTCCATGGCCACATATTATGTGTGAAATATATTTGATATTTTTTACCCTTATCATGGTTTTCCTTTGCCCTGTAGATCGACATTGATGTCATCCAGCTTAAGGATGATTCAGCTTTGGCCAACTACATTCCCTCATATGGAGACAGAACTGCAATTTTCAATTATTGCAGAAATCAAAAGCCTGTCTCTAAGCACAAACTGGGCGTTCTTAAAAGCTCAGGGAGAAAATGAAGTTGAGAGGAGCCTCAAACCTCTAAACCTGATACCAGACGGAGGCTAACTACAAGCACTATTGAGATGGCTACACCAAGAAAAAGACTAAACTGATTCGAGCAAAACAAGGAGGGGGCACAAGAAAGGTTATTATGGACGTCAATGCTGGATTTAATGACATCCTGAAAGACATCCTGAAAGAGGGTATTTTTTCCCCTAAAGGTGTTTCAAGTAAAGGCCATGAATCAGACTTCACATTTGATGTATGGGACTTTAAACAAAACTCTTTTTCTGATGATGTTTCAATTGGTATAGTATATGACACTGTCAAACTACCAAAGCAATTATTCTACAACGCCACTCAGCCAAACCCAAGATCAGGTGAAGATACCTCTTGCACTAACTCTGAACTCAGGGATGATTATCTAAGCTTTCAGGACCAGGATGAAGTTATTGACATTTGTGACGGCCGGTCCCTATCTCTGTCACCCAGTTACTCAGATCAAGACCACGGCCAGGACCAGATCAGCCTGCATCACCCAGTTGTCACGGATCGCTCAATCGCTCCAAATCCCCCAGTCTTCACAGATCACCCAGCGTTCTCAGAGATCCATCTTATTTTACCAGAGATATTAGAGGAGGATGCAATTGTTCTTCAAGAGTATGCAACAGTAGGAGACATCACATATGATGTTTCTGACCCTGAAATTACATTTGGCTCTCACACACAGGCTGAGTTTGACCAAGATGACACACTGATTTATCAGCCTGACACCAGACCATGCACCTTTATCAATAATTATAAAGATACACCATGCAAACTGCTTCAGTGACATGATTGAAGCATTTTATGAGCCAGAGACTCTGACCAGACCCCTGGAAATTAAGCGTTTACTACCAGATAACTCTGAGGAAGCTGGTAGTGGGTCAGGGGTTCTCAGAGATGTCTACAGTGCATTTTGGCAAGAATTCTATAACCGCTGCACACTCTGGACAACAATGAAAGTCCCTTTCCTCAGACATGATTTCAAGGCTGACATCTGGAGAGCCATCGGAAGAATTTTCTTGAAAGGATACCAAGATTGCCACTACCTCCCTATCAAGCTTGTGTAACCCACGATAGTGACTGACTAACTATAACTCTATATAGAGTATTGCAATATTGTTAATTCACTCAAAATAACATAAGAGTTGTTTAAATAATGGGATATCCAGTGTGCGAAATACCCGTCAATATTCGGGGGGGTCCCCATCTCCTGATTGTTGCGCAATACCGATCTAAATTTTCTCAATATGCAGTAGGCCTATAACATTATAATATTTCATGGATGCAAGCCGACAATCAGTCTATAGCCTACATGACAACACACACACGCACACACTTAACAATTTTTGACAATCCGATATGCTATAGTATTCGTAAAGCAACACTGACATAGGAGGTTGCACTGGCTAAAGTTGTTTGGATGCACGTTGTTTTATAACAAGGAGAGGCAAAGTTGTGCATTACAATGCAGACACGACAATAATTGGCACCAATCTGGCGCATTTACAAGAGCAATCAACTGAATAAATGCCAGGTATAGCCTATTGGAGACTGGCACGCAATCAGTGCACTTGCAAATGAGAGCTTGCAACCTGTTGCGCGTCTGGTTGTCCGTGTTATTAACTGCGGAAAAGCCTTGTCCGCACACAGCTGACGTGGGGAAATTCGTGCGACTTGCTATGCACAGTCTTTCCCATGTTTTCCCTGGTGCAGTGCCCTGTAGTTTCCAGTCTCGAAACTGCTCCACGGCCTCCCTGGTTGGTTCTCCAAGCGCTTTCACAAGGCTGTGTACTTCTGGTTCGGTGCCTCTTCATCTCTGAGTGCCACCTTTTTGGATGTGAACCCAAAGTGTGTGAGTGATACACTCTGGTTTAGCTTTTGCTTGCTAGCTATTTTTAGTATGACTTCTCAAAATTACGTCTTTCTTCTGTTTGGTGCACATGGCTAATTTGCATACGTCCACAGGACTGGCTGGCTCTGCTTGGCAAAAAATAGAACATATTTGTGAATAAATGTTTTGAATTCTGAATACTGGACATGGTGAGCTTAAAAACATTTCAGTGACCATTAGTGACAATAAAAATTTTTATTTTTTATTTTTTTGACAAAATTTGAGACCCCCTTTATATTTTGCTTTTGAGGCATTCAGGGGTGTCGAGCCCCCCCGGACCCCCCCGTATTTTGCACACTGGGGATATCCCATATCCAGTGAACACATCACAAAACATTGACAAGCTATCTTGGACCAATCAGAGATGACTGAACGCATCTATTCCCACCCCCATGCTCCCGTCGTGTGTGTGCGAAGAGACCGAGATGGCATCGTGTTGGAGCACTGCTAACAGAGTCAGTGAAAAGACTGAAAAAGTTGATGAAACTTCAGGTAATACCAGTTAACCTTGATGTTATATGCTGTACGCTGTGTTAGGCGACTATGGATGGAACAATAGTGGTCGCCGAGAGGCTAAGCGTGGGAAACACTTTACTTAAAAATACTAGCTGGCACCTACATTCCAGCCCCATAATTATTACACTTACCCCAGTAATAATTACAAATACATAACCCACATAGAAAAAACACACTACATTTACATTCCTCATTTTTTGCACATTTTTTCTCTTTTACTTTAGCGCATATAGTCCATCATATGTATAAAGTTCATTGTAGATCTTGATCCAATCTTCTTAAGTCAAGTCATGTCTCGGACAGAGGTTACCAGCACATGTCCTTAGTGAATCATCACTCATGTCAAGTCTGAGTCAAATAAGTCAAAACAGCCTTCATGACTGTGCAGCCTCCTGAAGAAGGCAGATCTTGGTGACAGGTCTGCAGAGAGTACTGGTCCGGGTATTAATCTGGACCTGCCGCACCAATCCCCTTCTGTCTGTAAGTACTTCAGTGACTTTTCCGATGATCCAGGAATTCCGAGGCGCAGAATCATCCACTATTAGCACGATGTCTCCAGACCTTTGTCCACTTCTGGCGCTTCTGTAGTTGCGGTAAGTACTCCTTAGTCCACCTCTTCCAAAATAAATTAGAAATATATTGGACTTGCTTCCATCTGCGACGTGCATAACTGTCCTCCTTGTGAAACAGACCAGGTGGTAAACAGGGCTTGGCTTTAAGAAGCAGAAGATGGTTCGGTGTTAATGCTTCTAAGTCATTTAGATCTGTAGACTCCTTTGTGAGAGGTCTGCTATTGAGAATTGATTCAACCTCACAGAGGACTGTTTGAAGTCCCTCCTCGTCCAAACTTTGTGCTCTCAAAGTGGAATTAAGAACCCCTCTGATGGAACGAATTAACCTCTCCCATGCTCCACCGTGATGTGATCCAGTAGGAGGATTAAAGGTCCATTTGATTCTTTCAATGAGAGTGTGTCATTGATCTGTTCCAGGTTCCATCCTTCAATAGCTCTTCTCAACTCACGCTCTGCACCAATGAAGTTAGTGCCATTGTCTGAGCGGAGCTCCTTAACCTGTCCTCTTCTTGCAATAAAGCGTCGTAATGCATTTATAAACGAATCTGTGTCCAAAGATGAAGCTACTTCAATGTGCACCGCTCTTATCACCAAACAAGTGAAGATGACTCTGTATCTTTTAACAAGACTCCTTCCACGCCTGATGTCAAAAGGTCCAAAATAATCTACCCCAACATAACTGAAGGGAGGTTCATCTGGTGAAATCCTGTCAATGGGCATATCTGCCATTTGTTGTTGACCAACAGCTCCATGTAACCTGTGACAGACAACACATCTGGATAGGATCCCTCTAATGGAGACGCTGGCAGAGGGAATCCAAAAGCGTTGACGCAACCTTGACAACACCTGGTTCCTACCACCATGGCCGACCTCTTGATGAATATGGGGTATGATGAGATCTGAGATATGAAGATCTTTAGCTATTATAGCTGGGTGTTTAGACTCTTCAGGCATGGCCACCTTACTAAGCCGACCTCCAACTCTCAAAACACCGTCATCCAGTATTGGATTGAGCCTGTAGATGTGACTGTTTCCTCTCACACTCTCTCCCCTTTGGAGGCAAGACAGCTCTTCTTTGTATTTTTGTCTCTGACAGAACTTGATTATTATTTCCAATTCACTGGCTTTGATTTCTTCCAATGAGAGACGACCACAACACATCTTAACATTCTTGTGCTGCTTCCCATTTGATGCAGGCTGAGGAAACTGTGCATTCACTTCCTTCCTTTTCCTGATATCCAACAACAAGGCCTTAAGCCTCAGTGTCCAGGCCATCACTCTTAGGAGACGTATCCAAGACGAACTACGGTTTATCAAACATGTCACAGCATTCTCTCTCTCTTGTTCCACAGACACAATAGCAGATACCTTGACTTCTGGGTCTCCAGACAGAAGTCCTCCCAAGTCATCTTGGGAGGACTTCCTCTAGGATCAATTTTAAAATTCTGGTTTTAACTTTCAGAGCATTGCATGGTCAGGCTCCACCTTACATCAGTGATCTGATCCAGCCTTACACCCCAGCTCGGGATCTGAGGTCTGTGGATCAGAATCTACTGATGCACGCACTCGTTTTCGGACCAGAGGAGACCGATCCTTCCAGGCTGTTGCTCCCAGGCTTTGGAACGATCTTCCGCTCTCTCTGCGTTCGATGGAGTCTGTTGACTCCTTCAAAAGGCAACTTAAGACCTATTTATTTGTTAAGGTTTTTGCTTAATTGTCTTGGGGCTGCTATGATTGTCACTGAGTTGTCTTGGCCTTTTAAACTTAAATTTTGTATGTACTTTTAACTGTGTATTGTTTTGTTGAAACTGTAAAGCGCTTTGTGACCCTGGTCTGTGAAGGGCGCTGTATAAATAAAGCTTACTTACTTACTTACTTACTCATCTGCATCAGCAGGCCAGGTTTCCTTTGGTTGCAGGAGAAATGGGGGACCACACATCCACATTTCATTTTTTAGAAAAGATTCCACTATCACACCTCTGGAAGCAAGGTCTGCAGGATTGTGTTTGGTAGACACATACCTCCATTGAGATGGATTAGACGTCTTGAGAATCTCTGTGACTCTGTTAGCTACAAAGATACGAAACCTTGTAGTTTCATTTTTGCTATATTTTAGAACAGAGGTACTGTCTGACCAAAAAACAGAGTCCAGTAGCTCCATCCTCAGCTCTCTTCTCCACAGTTTGTCCATACGAGCCGCCACCACAGCTGCTGTCAGTTCCATACGTTGGATTGTCACAGGCTTTAAAGTTGCAACCCTGGATTTTCCCATTATGAAAGCAATGTGTGCAAGACCTTGGTGATGCATCTGCAAAAATGATGTAACTGGGCGGTGGCTATTTCTCCAAAGTTGGGAGGTTTCAAACATCTGCTGGTGCTGAAACCATCCAATGTTTGTAGCTCTTTCACCAAGCCTGTCCATTCCTCAGCAGAAGATGCTGATATAGTATCATCCCATCCCAGCCCTTTGCGGCACAGGTCTTGTAGGATCCTTTTGGCTGTAAAAATCACAGGAGACAAAATTCCAAGAGGATCATGGAACGAGCTGTCAGTTGAAAGGATTCCTCTACGGGTCAACGGCCTATCTGGAAAGGCTACACTGAATCCAAATGTGTCAGACTGTGCACACCATCGAACTCCCAGTGCTCTCTCCACTGGCAAAATATCCTGGTCCAAGTTTAGGTCCTTAACCTCTTTTGCTCTTTCTTCCTCTGGTATTGCTGCCAGCACACAGCGGCTATTACTAGTCCACTTGGTTAAATTGAAGCCTCCTTTAGCACATAGCCCTTTTAGGTCTTCATACAGGCATATAGCTTCCTGTTCTGAGGCCACCAAAGCAAAGAGATAATCAACATAAAAGCTGTACATGATGGTTTTAATCACCTTCTGGCTGAAGAGCTCTTTGTTGTCTTCGGCGCACCTCCGGAGAGCAAAATTAGCACAGCTTGGAGAAGATGTAGCCCCAAACAGATGGACAGCCATCCTGTACTCCACCATACACTGGCTAAAGTCTCCATTGGGCCACCATAGAAATGTAACAAGTCTGCATCTTCCTCTGGCACTCGGACCTGGTGAAACATAGCCTCAATGTCAGACATCAGAACAATGGGTTCCTTTCTGAACCTGGTTAAGACACCAATCAATGTACTTGTGAGGTCCGGTCCTTGCAGGAGATGTGCATTAAGTGAGGCCTCTTTGAATGATGCTGCACAATCAAAAACAACACGTATCTTCTTTTTTTGAGGATGGTATACCCCATGATGAGGGATATACAAAACCTTGCCATCACTGCACTCCAAATCTATATCTGGCACTCTCTGCAAATCCACTTGCTATGAGGTTATTCATGAATGCAATGTAGTCCTTGTGAAATGATGGCTCTCTTACAAACCTCCTCTTCAGGTTAAGAATGCGTTGCTCGGCGATTATGTGGTTGTTGGGCATGCTGATACTTCTGTCTTTAAGAGGCAAAGCAATGCTGTAATTACCATTAACCAATTTCACAGATCTGTCAGCCATTTCCAGGAACCTGCAATCGTCCCTTGACATCCCCAGCAGTTCATCGTGGTTGTTCTCGGGGAAGTCTGTCTTAAACTGCTTGTTCCAGAGCTCGTCAAGTGTGATGGCTGAAATTCTATTGACTGTAACTGCTGATTGACATCCAGGACTATCACTGCATCCACCAAGCGCCCCATTTACTGTCCAACCCAGCACCATCTTAACAGCCTATGGCCCTCCATCCATGCTCCTGATAACTTCCAGGGGCTCCAAAGCACGAGGAACATTTGTGCCTATCAGAATCTCCACATCTGCATCTATTTCTGGCAAGCAGACATGCTTCAAGTGAGGCCATTTTCCCAAGTCTTGCTGCTGTGGGATGTTGCTTTTATCAACAGGCATCCTATTTTGTACAAACAACTTTGGTATTTCACAATATACATCACTGTCCAATCCAGCAACTTCCAAATAAGATGCAACATGACTGTCCACTACTTTCTCTTGTCCCATCGTGTGCAGAAGAATCTTTGTTTTCCTCCCAGGAAGACCCAGCTTATCCATCCGACCCACTGTACAGAAAGACGCAGTATTTCCTGGATCCAAAAAGGCGTATGTTTCAACTGACCTTTGACCCTTACTTGATTTGACTCTGACTGGTACGATGGCAAGCTTACAATCCTGGTCACCGGCCCCAGTGAGACCACTAGTTTGCACTTCAACCATAATGTTGTCTGATGCCTTTACAGAGATGCTCTTGTCCTCCTTTTCATTTTCCCTTTGATGGATGTGCAACATGCTGGGGTGTCGTGAGCCACATATTTTTGCATGAAAGATGCTCCCTGCACTCTCTGCTGATGTGCCCAGTGCACAAGCAGCCAAAGCAAACGCCATTAGTTTTCAGGGAATTCATCTTTTCGCTGTGAGCTTTCCTCTCCAATAGAGTACACGACTCCAGTGTATGTCCACAGTTTTTACAGTAGAGGCAGACCTTCTGATATCCATCCCTCTGATATCCATCCCTCTTGTTGTCTGGTGGAGCCCCTTTAACTGTGGTAACAGTGGTGGCAAAACTGCTCCCCCCAACCTTTGAACGAGGCATGGATTTTACTCTGCTGCTCTCCTTGACTGCCATCAGTGTTGGAGCATCCTGTATGTCTCCAAATACAGGGTCCATAACAATCTTCACTTGACGTTCAATGAAGGTTACAGTATCAACAAACATAGCTCTGGGCCGACACCTTTCCTGTATGTCACAAGCTGATGTACACCACTTGTCTCTAAGCTTGTATGGTAGCTTCTTAATCACAGTGAGCATGTTTGCTGATGTATTGAGATCAGACAGATTATATACATCTTTCATGGCATTACAACATGCACATAAGAACAGACTGAATGCTTGCAAAGCCTTTGTATCTTCTGATGTAATTGATGGCCATAATAATATTTTATTCATGTAAGCAGATGCTATAACATGATCATTTCCAAAATGTTCATGGAGTAAAGCCCTTGCTGTAGCATTTCCATCAGCCATATGTTGACAGCTTCTGATCAACTGCTGTGGCTGCCCCCTGATGTACTGGTCCAGGTAGTGCAGGCAGTCCACTCCATTGGCAGCCCTTTGTTCTATTGTTTGTTCAAATGACTGCATAAAGGCATGATATTGCAATGGATTGCCGTCAAAGATCTGAATGTCCCTTTTAGGCAGTGATGCTAGACTTTGCTGCTGCACCAGCATTGATATTATTTCATTTTGTTTTTCCATTATAGACATCATGTTATGTTCACTGCTGATGTTCCTGAAAGAAGGTGCATTAGCATTATGAAGATGAAACACTGGGGGCACTGCATCCTTAGAAACTGTGCTCTGTGGTTTTGTTAGCACTAAAGGCCCCTGATGTAAATAGTTGGCTCCTTCAGAGTGCTTTGATCTTGCACCTCCAAAGCATGGATTTAAAGTTCTTACCACAGGCGGTGGTCCTCCTCCATCCTTTCCATCTTTATGTGGTACAAAAGGCTCTGTGTGGATATGAGGGCTGCCCCCAAATAGTCGACCAAGCACTGGTCGACCAAAAAATCATTAGCCGACCAAACTTCAATTGGTTGATTGGTCGCAGGAAAAAAAACAAAAAAACATTTGGAGCCGTGTCTTGTCAAAATTAAGTCAAAATCTATGTGACTGGCGGCTGGCCTGTGTATAAAAGGCTTTTAATTTGAAGGGCCAGATACAGGAAGTCGTGACACTTACTCACTGTCAGTGTTTATTTTTTAACATGGCAGGTCCCTTCGACATCGCGGTTAGACAGTTAACAATTAATAGCCAACCATGTCGGGAAAGACGTCTAAAATATGGGATCATTTTGAAAAGAAGGATGACCCCAAGAAGGTGACATGCAAACTTTGCAAGAAAATCTTTGCCTATCACTCCTCCACGATGAACATGATGTTAAACATGTAAGTAGCCTAGCTACCTGCCCATGGCGGCCTGAACGTTTGAAAGCAGAGATAAATAAATGTTATTATTGTTATATGTATGAAGGTAGATGTGTCTTTATTATTCAATCAAAAAAAGGTTGCTTCAATCAAAAAATATATTTTCAATCAAAAAAACCCATTTCAATCAAAGAAAAAAAGTGTTTGAATGCAAAAATATAGTTGAGACTCAAAAAAATGCATTTGAACACTGTTTTTCTTTGCTTGAAAATGTTTTCTTTGATAGAAGTGAAGGTTTTTTTGTTTGAAGCAACTTTTTTGATTGAAGTATTGTTGTTTTGTGTTTGGGGATTATTATGGATAGGACATTTGTGTCTTTATAATTCAATCAAAAAAGAAGTTGCTTCAAACAAACAAAAAATATTTTCAATAAAAAAATCACTTCAATTAAAAAATAAACCTTTTCAATCAAAGAAAAAACTGTTTAAATGCAAAAAAAAATCATTTTAAGTGTTGTTTTTTTTATTGAACTTTTTTTCGATTTGAAGTGAAAAAAGTTTTGAAATAGTTTTTTTTGTTTAAATCATTTTGACACAAACATACCGCAGTGGGCGGGTGCTTCCCCATTGGTCAGACATGTTTGAGTGACAAGTGTCTACACCAACGACGTCTTTCTGACAAGCAAGTCGCCAGCAAGCCAGGAAGCAGTGGTGGAATTGTTGGTAAGTAGATAAAACCATAGATATATATACATCGACGCCTCATTGAGCGGGTTGGCTCGCTGCTGCGATACGTCGACGTCGCCGACATATTGGAGAAGGCAGATCTGCCCCGTGAACTAATACAAGTGAATGGAGTGAACTTTAGAAAGCTCCTTCTACAAAGTGCTATAAGTTAATGCCTCTCATTTACACATTCACACACGTACGAATATATTCAGGAAACAGACAGGAACCAAAAACAACGTCTGTAACGTCCTCGGATGATTATAAACGTTAACTACTCCTGACATGTTCAGTAAACAGGTGGGCACCAAACCACCGGATGTTTTTTAATAATGTTTTTATGAGTGTTTACAGCTGCCAACGTATGTAACGCTGCTACTGTGATGTTAAATGACGGTAACGCAAGCAATTTCCCGTCAGGGCTTAATGAAGTATTTCTGATTCTGATTAATATATTATGCAGTCAGTAGTCCATATTTAAGTTGACAGTATGGTAGACAGATGTCACATTTACATGTCAGGATCTGGTTATTATAGACACAGATTCAATATTTAACCGTCATTTATCATCACAGTAGCAGCGTTACATATGTTGGCAGCTGTAAACACTCATAAAAACATCATATATATGCACTAGTATTAGACTATTCGTGTGTACTGGGGAAGCTAAATTATCCAGCTCACTGTGTTTTACTTATTGTGTAAATCTCTCTACAGGCAGATCCACTTTACTGCGGAGATTTAAAAAAAAAAAAATTAATATATGTATATATATATATATATGTGTATATATGTATATATATGTGTGTATATACATATATATATATATATATATATATATATATATAGATATATATATATATATATATATATATTAAGGCTGTCAAAGTTAACGCGTTATTAACGCGTTAACGCAGCATGCCTTTAACGGCACTATTTTTTTTAACGCGCGATTAACGTAGTGACATTTGAACCTCGGGCCATTCCGTAGCTTGGAAAACCAGGAAGCAATGCGCCGAGGTCGATGCCGCCAACAGACTACATCCCCGTGAGCAGTAATGGAAAGTGGTAGTATTTTGAATGGCAAATTCAGCTACAAAGTCTTGCCAGATGGCTCTCGTGACAGGACAAAAGTCATTTGTATTTATTGTCACCGTGAATTTACCTACCACCGGAGTACGTCAAGTCTCAAATACCACTTGTCGGCCAAGCACACAGCGGATGCAGAGACGCCGGCGCCCCCTCCTCGCATGAAGCAAACCACGCTGGATAATTTGAAAGGGAAACAGGTGGACGACTCTACAAGCCGCAAACTTACAAAAGCAGTCGCTAAATGGGTGGCTACAGCGTGCAGGCCGATAAGTATTGTGGAGGACGACGGTCTGCGAGAAATAATCCGCTACTACTGTGTAATAAACATTACTATGCAGTTTGCATATGTTAGTTACTTGAACTGAGTATTTCTCATTGTAGCAATAAATAAACCTGTTTTTGCACAAAGCAAGCATTTGTCTATTTTCATGTTGAAAAAAGTATTACAATTTGAAAAAATCAATTTAATGTACCGATGAAAAATATGCGATTAATTTGTGATTAATCGCGATTAACTATGATCATCATGCGATTAATCGCGATTAAATATTTTAATCGATTGACAGCCCTAATATATATATATATACATATATATATATATATATATATATATATATATATACGTCAATTAGTCAACTAATCGCTCTAAATGACGACCACTGGTCGACCAAGAAAATCCTTGGTCGGGGGCAGCCCTAGTGGATATTAAGTCTTTTCTCAAAATAAGACTCCATGCCATCCAGTTTCTTAGAAGAAGCACTCCTTACATTTGATCCAGAAGTTCTCAAAACATTTATCTTTGCCATGGATGCGGCTATCTCTGCTTCAAGTTGGAACCGTTCTTTTTGTTTCCTTATTTGCTCTTCTTGCTTTTCAAGAGCATGCTTTTCATTGAGCAATTTTTGCCGAGCGAGCAAAGCAGCCATGTCAGCCTCAGCTCTGAGATGTGCAGATGCAGTTGATGACACATTGGACTTTATGCTATCTTTAACACTGCCTCGATTTGAAATGCTGTCACATGGTGCTATTTCATCCTGATCATCATTTTGAAGATTTTGGTGAAATTGAGGCTGTTGTCCAGTTTCCACACCCTCATGTGCATCCTATTCCACTGATGAGGCTTCCTGTTGCTGGGGCCTTTCAGCCATGTGAGTTTCCAACAAAGTTTCACCTTGAGGTATGTTGATTATTTTAAACCATGCTTCAACATCCTTAATGCATCCTTCCTTGTGTTTATTGACCTTTGAAGACCATAGCTCTTGTTTTTGTTGTTCATCCGTGGGAATTAACAGCATCAGAGATTCATGCAAAGCAGTAGCATTATCAGACAGTTGCATTAAAACATTCTGTTGAGATTTGACCAGTGAAACATTTTTTTCATCCCCCATGAGCTCTTTGAGAGAAAAAATCAGGTGTTTTATTTCATCCACTTTACTTTTACGTTCCTTTTGAATTGATTCAATTTTATTCATCATGGCCTTTGCAGTGAGAATTATTTTTCTTTTCTCTTCAGGTTTGTCAACAGTTGAACCAGAATTGTAGCACTCATTTTTCATGCACAAAATAATGATCACAATGAGATTCCAATGCAAAGCCAGCAATATCAACAGCCACAAGAATCGCGTGGGATAATAACTTCATC
Organism: Pagrus major; assembly: GCF_040436345.1. NCBI lineage: Eukaryota > Metazoa > Chordata > Actinopteri > Spariformes > Sparidae > Pagrus > Pagrus major. The sequence goes on from NC_133233.1 coordinate 2,131,664, forward strand.
AATCAATCCAGCGCTGCGCAAACAAACACTGACCGGATGCATCAGTCCAAACACTGCATCTAAACTCCTTTTCATCAGCATCAGTGAAAACACCAAGGCAGCACGCTGACTTCCATTCATCAGCAACCATTTCAAACTGTTTCCAACAGACCAACGTAACAGCAGAAGCAGGTTACATACCGCTGATCACCATGCGTTGTTGCCGGCTGATGCGCTGTGAGGCGTCCGTGTGTGCAATTAATCATTCAATTTCCATTTGCTCCGCGTTCATACATACGTGGCTTGTTGGCTCATTCGCGGCTCCAGTCCAGTTTAGTTTGTCTCATTTTGCTGACAATGTTGGGTGACTATGGATGGAACAATAGTGGTCGCCGAGAGGCTAAGCAAGGGAAACACTTTACTTGCGGGATGCGCTTCTTTATAATAAAAACTAAGCTCCAGAGGAATGCCGAATCACATATTTATTAAGGCTAAAACACAGGCCGTGAAACATCCTCACAAAACCTAAATACGTCCAAAAACAATGTACTTTAGCGGTCAGCAAAGTAGGACCTTCCCCCCTCACCCTCTCAGTTCATTCATTCATCAACAGGTGAAGAACAGCTGATTTTACTACTCTGCTGACGTACCACTCACCTGACTCCTCCCCAAAGTACTTGTGGAGAATCTTTGGAAAGGGGAATTAGCACAGTCGCTAGCTCCAGCGCTAGTAGCCTTAGCTAATAGCCATTAGCTCCAACAGCGGTCGGCCCTTTTGATGTCTGTGACCTTCCCGCACACACTTCATCTGTACCACCCCAACAACTGTGAACCTGTGAGTTAACTGAGGGCCGCCATTTCATGTGAATGCACCCAGCTCGATAAGAGAGATCGGTAAGACAGTTATTTTTTCTTCTAAATGAGAGATTTTATTTAATTTGAACCTCACTGATTCATTTTTATGCACTTACTGTTTACTGTAAGCTGTGAGAAGATATTTTGTTAGAAAAAAAGAAAGAAAAGGAGTTTTGGTTTAATTTATGGTTATAAAGTGGATGAAAGTAATTTCTTTTTTTGCACATGGGTCAATGTATATTTTGGTTACTTTTACACAGCCTATATGTTACAAGTGTAGACAGTAAGGTGCAAAGCCTACATAGTGTGTTATTTTGTAATTAAAGGTCCACATTAATGCCTTTTGTGTGATTTGAAAAAGGGAGAAAATTACTACTGATAGGCAAACAGTAGTTAAAGTAAAACTAATGATACTTCTCTGACAGTGTCTGTTGACAGATCAGGTTTTTTTTGTTTTGTTTGCACTTTTGGTTGTTCCTGGATTAGGATCTTTGTTGCTGATGGCGAGCCTTCCCACCAGGATCTAGAGAGCGGGAGAGAGAAACAGTATCCCAAGATACTGCTGTGGTCATTGAACGCATCCTGTTTCTACTGCACTCGGTGGTGTGGTAGGCCAACTGCTACAAACACCCTCACACTCGGCCTCATCATTTTCATTCCCCTTTATATATATCTTCCTCCCCCCAATACACACACACACACACACACACACACACACATTCCCTCTTGAACTGTGGACTTGAACTCACCTCTTACCTTTTCATTTTTTCTTCTGGATTTTGGACTGAATTCATGGAACTAATGACTGAGTAGTAGGATATTTTCCAGCAAAGTGGTGGTTGTAAGCAAACCTGTGATTGCGTACTGTGAACTGTGTTTTGAATTGAATCTGATCAGAGAGAAACCATGAATTGAATGTTACTTACTGTGAATTCAGGTTAAAGGGTGAACCCAAGATAGACACTTTGCAATAAGGTACGGTGAACTTGAATTTAGAGCAATTGCTAATGTGATATCAACTGTGGTTCAACACAACTGGTGTTACTACTGTCATTGTAAGTGGAATCAATATTTTGTTTTGTATGTTTAACCTGTTATGTTCTTTGTAATAAGAAGCCGGCATACTTCAAAATCAAACCTTACGTCTTTTAGTCTCATTTAGACATTTCACTCTGCTCCAGCAGCCGAACCTACTGGTCCTTTACACACTATAATATTCATTCACCACCTATTAGTCTCTCATAGGAGTGTTACACTTGCACCCCCTTTCATTTAGGAGATGTCATTTGGAGCAGTGTACAGTGACCTGACAGAAGTCTTTCTTCAGTTCATAAGCTACCAAGAAAGAGAGGTCCACAAGACTTCCCCTCTGCTGAACCTGAAGACCTTTTGGAGGTCCTCGACAACAATGAATGCAGAAGAAGAGCCTCAGCAGACACCCTTCTAGCAATTGTGGAAGAAATTTCCCACAAAGAACTTGTGCAAACGCCAATGTTTGTCATTGATTGTTGGAGGGACATCACTAAACCACAGATGAGTCTGAATTATGAAAAGCTGACAAAGATGTACACTGACCTTAAACCAACAACGAAGAAGGTGTCAAGGCTGCTGAAGTTCCCAGCAGATATGACAGCAAAGCAAAACAAGGTTGAACATCATCTCAGACGGTACATGAGATGAACTGGATGAAGCAAAAGCGATTTGATTGTGTCAGACTAGTGGTTGTAGTGATGACTAGTGTCTCTGTTGAGTTCACAGTAATGTCTGATTTCACAAGGCCAGCCAATTGGATGGATGTGTGGAATGTTCCTACAATTGCCTGACTGCGACGAACATTTCCCAGACTTTCGTGCTGAATTCAATGAAATCCTTGAGAGCAACGTCTGGATGATGGACATTGTGTAAAGCGATATGCGGCTCCTCAACCAAGATTTTGGCCATACTGCTGCTAAGCCAACATTTCTAAAATGATGAGAAGGACCACAGTGTTACTTATTTGAGACACAAAAAAAACAGGTATAGGTATTTCTACCTACTTTGAAACTGTTTTATAGGTGCTGTCCTCTAAATTGTTCAAATGTTAGATGTTAAGATTTTATGCCAGTAGCCTTTATGTCACTACTTGTATCTAAGCTATGCTTGGTATTCCTGTGGTTTTAGACTCAATAAATACTCGAGAATGTACACGTACATTTGAATGTGACATTTTCCCTTGTAAATATTGATTAAGCACTATTTTGTATATTTCTACATATGTTCACAGTTGTGCAGTGTGCAACTTGCAATTACTGCAAAAGAAAGTTAGTTTGTGCCTATTGTGGTTGCAGTTTTCAAGTGCATATAGACCCTCTCTGTAGTCATGCCATACCTATTTAACTATAGAGGGGACCTTTAAGTGGTTGCTAAATTGTTTTATTAATTTTTTTGTAAGTTGCAAATGTTCTTTTTTGTGATTTTTCGCCAGTTTCTTTCTTTCTTTTTTACTTTATAAAACCACCACAGGCATGTGTTTACAAGTTAACTTTGTTTGTTTGACTAAACTTAAGATATTCTTTGAATTAGGTGATGTTTTGTATGCATTTTGCATACTCTCATCTTGTGTGAATTCCAGGTTCTCACGACTTCATCAAGTTCATCCTGCATAAAAACAATATATTAGACATAACCTGAGGTTTTATTCATCATACAGTATGCTATACAGACAAGTATATGTGAGATACATGTTTGTTTTGTTTTTTGGAGGAATGGCAATTAATTTAAGAGTTTACTATCTTTCCAAATTCTGCCACCAGGGGGAGCTTTACATGAAAAATTCACATTTTGCCTATAACTAATTATTTGTCTGATCACTTGCAATCTGGCTCATATCGTAGATCTTACTGAGAACTTGTGCAGTATTTTGTTCTGTATTGTCATTATTGATAACTAAATAAAAATTGTAAAAAAAGAAACATCCTTATGCTGATTCCCAGTTAGTCTCAGCTCTAAATATTTTTGAAAGTATCTCTCTTGAGACATTGTGTAAACTGGTCTCAAGCTCAAAACCAACTACCTGCCTCCTGGTACCCCTACCGGCAAAACTGTTAAAGGATCTTTGGCCATCACTGGGACCTACGATGTTCATGACCAGTGCTGTCCCTGCTAGTTTTAAGTCTGCTGTGGTTAAGCCTCTACTTAAGAAACCACATCTTGACCCAGGGTCTCTATATAATCATAGATCTGTATCCATATCTACTCTAAACTCTTGGAAAGAGTTATGTCCCAACAACTTTCTGGCTGCCTGCTTAATAATAATCTTCTTTAACCTTTTCAATCAGCTTTCAGAGCTTGTCATTCCACTGAAACTGCATTTACTAGACTTCCGGTGCGGTGCTACAACAAGATAGACGCATAATAGCGAGCTCCCGCAAGTCGGTTTGGACAAAGTACCTCCTATCAATATAAATAGCGCTGATATCCTTTCAATTCAAGTATGGACGGAGGGAGAAACCTAAGGAGTCGAACAATGAACCAAAATGTTAGTGATATTCAACAAAACCCAGAAGCGACCGAGTCTACCGAGCAGGAGGAACACGAGGACAACGGAGAAACCATGCTAGGTGAAGCTGGCACTGACCAGAACGCTGTGCTTCAGGCTCTGACAATGCTCCATACAGAGTTAAAAGACTTTAAACAAGGAATGAGACGGGACCTGGACGAATTCAAAAACGATGTCAAGAAAGTTTTGAAAGACGACCTCGCGGAGTTTAAAGGTGAAGTTTTGCAGGAGCTTCAGAGCCAAAACGCTAATATAGCTGAGGCACAAACCCGAATAGCTGACATGGAGACACCCTGCTTGGAGATGAAAGAAACACTACTGGCAGTGGTGAAAGAAAACACGGAGATGCGGGGCAAAATTGTGGATCTGGAGAGTCATTCAAGACGAAATAATATCCGAATTTACGGGGTGCCAGAGGAAAAAGAAGGAAGATCTGTCATAGAGTTTGTCAATGAGTTGTTTAAACATCACCTGGCCCTGCCGGAGGGACTCGAGCTCCGTATTCAGAGGGCACACAGGGCATTGATCCCAAAGCCAGCTGCTGCCTCTTCCCCAAGATCAATAATTGTTAACTTTTTGGAGTTTCACGTTAAAGAGTTGGTCCTAAGGAAAGCGTGGCAACAGAAGATTGAGAATAACGGCAAAAGACTTTATTTTGATAACGACTATGCGACGGACGTAATGGAGAGGCGCAAGGCATACAGACCTATCAAAGCAGCTCTGAAGGAGAAGGGGATCCGCTTTCAGACCCCTTATACGAAGATGCGGGTGCAGTGGGACTCCGCCCTGGTGATATACAGCACAGCGGAGGAGGCAGCGCGGGACCTGAATCAACGCGGAATCAGGGTGAAGGTGATGACTGAACGCAGCGTTGCCATGGAAACGCACCACCTGCACTTCAGACAGCGCAGCTCAGCGTGCAAGGGAGAGGCTGACGGAGTTCAGACGAGACACAGACCAAGGAAACTGCAATGGATGAAAAGATACAGGCTACATCGCCCGGTGAACTCAAACATCATTATATTTTTTTACTTAAAAGTATATTTACTTTTGTACTATAGAGTGTTAATCTAAAACACACAAATCTGGGTTCAGGACATAATGACTCACGACCTAAGTTTATAGATCAGTTAAAACCGATATGAGGGAGTGTTTTGTAGCTAGCACAAAATGTTGGACACTTCTAGTATTTGTGGGTTTTTTCTCGCAACTAGGGAGGGCCCCTACCACAGTGAGGCACTAAACCCTCCTCCCACCAACAGGGACCACAAGGGATGGATAAGTACATCTCCTTTTTGGAAGTCACATTGTTCAATGTTCAAATGTTGTTCTTTGGTTATGTTTTTTATGTTCAGAGTTGGATTGCCGCACAAACTCATTAGAAATGATAGAATATAATACTAAAATACTGTCATTGAATATTAATGCTCTAAACATTCCTGTGAAACGTCAAAAGATAATGACCAACTTAAAGAAAGATAAATCACAGATTATCTTTCTACAAGAAACGCACCTGTCCAGTCTGGAAAGTGAGAAACTTAAGAGGTTTGGCTATACCAACTCATTTCATAGTACATTCCGCCATGGATGTAGAAGAGGTGTGATCATACTTATCCCCAACTCAGTGAAATTTGAATGTATCAAAAAAATTAGTGATAAAGAAGGGAGATTTATTATTGTGAAAGGAAAACTGGAAAACAAAATGGTCACACTGGTTAATGTATATGCTCTACCTAATAGTGCAAAACAATTCTTTAAAACCCTATTTGATATTGTGATTTCAGAAATGGATGGAGTATTAATATGTGGTGGTGACTTTAATATTGTGATGAATAATAATCTAGACACGACAAACAAGAATAAACACACCAACCATGTTACGAGAATGGTCAAGAGAACACTTAAAAAATTTGGGATAGTTGATACATGGAGGGAGTTACATCCTTCTAAAAGAGACTACACACACTATTCACCCCCTAACAACAGCTATGCTAGAATCGATTACTTCTTTATGAATAAGAATGATGTATATAGGGTAAAGAAGTGTGAAATTCAAGAAGCAGATGTATCTGATCACTGTGCAGTTCATCTTGAGGTCAATTTGGAAAGGCAGGAGAAAAATACGTTATGGAGGCTAAATGTGGGAATATTAAATAACAAATCAAGTGTGGAGGAACTAAAGAAAGATATCATAACCTATCAAAATGAAAATGACAATGGAGAGGTTACCCCTGTTATTCTATGGGACGCTCTTAAAGCAGTTTTAAGGGGAATACTGGTTGCAAAAACAGCAGCAAATAAAAAAAACAGAGGAGGTCTATAAAAAGGAAAAGGAGAAGCTGTTTATAACTGAACAGCAACACAAAACTACACAAGACCCCTCATTGCTTCCAAAAATTAAGGAAATTAGGGATAATATAGATAAAATACTAAACTCAGAAATTGAAAAGAAGACTAGATTTTTAAAACAATCCTATTATGAAGTTGGACCATGGGCAACCAAATTACTGGCAAAGCGATTAAAAAAACAGCAAGCGGATCGGACAATTCACAAGATAAGGGATACAAGTACGAATCAAATAATTCATGACCCCAAAGAGATTGGAACTCAGTTTATGAACTACTATAGAGACTTGTACAGCCAGCCTCCCTCTGCTGACATTGGCCAAATGAAAGCTTTCCTTGAGAAACTGGACTTACCATCAATTGGAAAAAATCTAAATGATTATCTGACCTCACCCATCACAAAAGCAGAGATCGAGAAAGCAATAAATAAACTAAAAACAAACAAATCTCCCGGCAGTGACGGTCTACCATCCGAATGGTATAAAACATTTAATGTACAGCTTATCCCTCTCCTCGAAAAATCATTCAACTATACATTTGAATATGGTGAAATGCCCCCTTCCTGGAAAGAAGCGGTAATAACAGTGATCCCCAAGAAAAACAACAGTGAGACTTGTTCAGATTATAGACCCATATCACTACTCAATGTTGATTATAAATTATATACTTCAATTATCGCCAAAAGATATGAATACTTTATCAGTGACATTATCGATGAAAACCAGACAGGCTTTATTAAGGGACGTCAAACCCAGGATAACATAAGGAGAACTTTACATATTATTAACTATATTCTAAAAAAGAAAAAATGTGCAGCCTTAATAAGCCTTGATGCGGAAAAGGCTTTTGATAGCGTAAATTGGACTTTTCTATATCAGGTACTTGAAAAATTCGGACTTAACGACAAAGCTGTCAGATGTATTAAATCACTTTGCCAAAACCCGACCGCAAGGATAAAAATAAACGGTAGTTTGACTGAGAGCATAACTTTAGGTTCACTAGACAGGGCTGCTGTCTCTCTCCAACCTTGTTCGCAATCTTCAAAGAGCCCCTGGCACAAGCAATCAGCCAAAATGGAGATCTTAAAGGAATAGAGGTTGGGGGAGAGGAACATATCATTGGACTTTTTGATGATGATGTGATCTGTTTTTTAGAGGACCCAGACACATGCATTCCCATACTAATCAACCAATTAGAGATGTTTGGCTTTTGTTCTGGATACAAGCTTAACTTGACCAAAACACAGATCCTAACATTCAACTACTCCCCATCCAAAATCATACAACAAAAGCATAATCTGAACTGGAGAGCAACAAAGATGAAATATCTCGGGGTCATTTTAACACAAAAAAATGGTGATTTATATGAAGCTAATTACGTCAAACTAGATAAGGAAATTAAGAGCGATTTGGACAGGTGGGACATCTTTCCATTAGACATTGGTTCACGAATAGACACCATAAAAATGAGTGTTCTACCTTGACTTCTTTACCTGTTTCAATCACTACCCATTGAGATACCCGAAAAACAATTCAGACTGTGGGACAAAATCATTTCAAGGTTTATATGGAATGGTCACAGACCGAGAATCAAATTTGAAACATTACAGATTGGAAAGGATAAGGGGGGTTTGGCATTGCCAAACCTTAAGGGATATTTTTATGCTGCACAAATTAGATAGGTAATCTGTTGGTGTGACGAAGATTATGTAGCCAAATGGAAGAATTTAGAAAAATCGGTACAAGGAAGAGAAATTCAAAGTCTTATTGGAGACAGAGAAGAAGCAATGAGTGTAATTAAACAGGTAAATACAGTCACTCAGTTTACGCTAAAATTATGGTTTAATCTGGTACGAAAATATAAACTAGAGAAAGAGCTCAGACTGCTTCGGTGGGTAGCTTATGATAAGAGTTTTATCCCTGGCTCTCTTGACCAAAGATATAAGCAATGGATTCCTAATGGATTAACAGCGATATGTACAGCAATTAAAAATGGGAATTTCATGAGCTTCCAGGAGATTAAACAAAAATATGATTTAAGTAACCAAGATCATTTCAGATATTTGCAGATAAGGAGCTTTTTCAATAAAGAAATACAACACAGTGTAAATCTGGACAAAAATTCAATAATCAAAACCGTAACTGAAGCCTATAATGGAAAGAAATTCAGAATAATATCAACAGTCTATGGGCACATAATGGAGGCAAAAGGGCATACAACGACATATGTAAAACTGAAGTGGCAGAGAGAACTGGGTGTGAACATATCTGATGATGAGTGGACACATATTTGGAAAACACAGCAGTCAACAACATCATCACGTGTTTGGAGATTACATTGCTGGAAAAATTTAATTAGATTTTTTATAACACCCGAAATTAGGAATAAACATACCTCATTACCACAGCCATGTTGGAGAAGCTGTGGAGATGTAAATGTGAACCACTCACATGTGTTCTGGCTATGTCCTAAGATCGTAAAATTCTGGGAAGATGTTCATTTAGTTATAGGCAGAATTTTGGGTTATGGTGTGTCCAAGTCGTGTACATTATTATATCTTGGTGTCATTACGGGAAATGTTGTGTCGAAAGACGATAGATGCATATTGAAAATTATGTTAGTAGCCTGTAAAAAGGCAATTACAAGAAAATGGTACAGGACAGACCCGCCATCACAGGAAGATTGGATCAAAGTTATGGACAAAATCCATATTATGGAACAACTGATATAAAATAAGGACTCAAGAGGATCAATGCCACCGGAAGTGGGAGAAATGGACTGAGTACGTTTAAACGACAGGACAAGGACCATCACATTGACATTAAAAAAAAGGATCAAACTGTAGAAGCATGGTAATCCAACATGTTCTATTTTATGTTCTTTTTCAGATTTTTGTTTTTTTTCTTTGTTCACCCCCCGCCCCCCTTGTATAATGTTTATATACTGCTAAAGAAAAACAATAAAAAGAAAGTGTCAAAAAAAAAAAGAAACTGCATTTACTAAAGTGGTAAATGGCATTCTACTTACTATGGACTCAAACTCTACCTTGGTGCTTCTGTTACTGGATCTCAGTGTTGCATTTGATACCATAGATCATGGCATATTGAAAGTAAATTTGGCATCTCTGGCCTGGCTCTCACTTGGCTTAAGTCATACCTATCGGAAAGAACACAATACGTTTCTTATAGTAACACTACTTCAATATTTACTGATGTGAAGCATGGAGTTCCCCAGGGCTCTTTTCTTAGCCCTTTGCTTTTCTATTTATATATTTCTGGCCAAATTATTTGCAGTTATAGAATAAATTTCCACTGCTATGCAGATGATACTCAGCTGCATGTGCCCATTAAAGCAGATGATAAATGTGAAATTACAAAATTAGAAACCTGCTTGTATGAAGAAATGGATGTCAGAAAACGTGCTGCTCCTAAATTCGGATAAAACTGAGATGTTGGTCATTGAGAAATAACATAGTTGTCAAGAATTACCATCACCTGATCAAGTTGTGTCTCTGTCGAGCGGGGTCAAAGTTCAACGGTCAAGAATCTTGGTATTACATCTGATTCTGCCCTCTCTTTCAATTCAAGAAATAACCAAGATCACAGTTTACTACCTACGCAACCTAGCTAAAATTAGGTCTTTCCTGTCCATGGCTGATGTAGAGATACTAATTTGTGGCTCTGTTTCATCAAGACTGGATTACTGCAATACCTTATTTACGGGTCTGCTGCGCGAGAGCACTAAACGTCTTCAAATGGTTCAGAAGACTCTTGACATGTACAAGAAATTTTGATCATATTACACCACTCTTAGCCTCACTGCATTGGCTCCCAATTCACGTCAGATCTGACTTTAAGGTGCTGCTGATGACATACAACACTGTAAACTGCCTTGCCCCATCGTACCTGTCCAACCTCATTAAACCATATATTCCACCTCGTGCATTATGCTCTCAGAATAAAGGGCTCCTGACAGTTCCCAGAGCTAAAAAGAATTCAGCTAGCTGCAGGGCTTTCTCCTATCCTGCCTCCTTCCTCTGGAATAACCTTCCTGCTGACATCAGACAATCTGGCTCTATTGAGGCCTTTAAATCTAAACTCAAAACGTACTTCTTTGACTTGACCTTTAATCAGTCCCGGACCTACAATTGCTAGCTTCTTCAGTGGGTTGGTCTCAGTCTGTTCCCTCAAGCTGCAAGCTGTGTCACTCTCTCACTGTCCTCTCTCTATAATTTTCTTCTTCTCCTCCTCCTTTCATTTCATTCAGGCTCCTTTCTGCTGAACCATAGACCCTGGAAACATCTCTCCTGTATGGACAGATCTGGATCGTCTTACCCCGGGCTCCGATGGATCATTACTCTCCTCTGTTTAACTATCCCCTTCTGTCAAATTTGATGCCTCTTCAGTCTGATGTTTTCATTTTTATTGCTAATTATCTTGTGTGCGCTGCTCTCTTCAAGGTCACCATGGTGGAGTGGAGGTCGTGTGGCTCGAGCACCACTTGGTGATGCCTCAACCTGCTCAGTCGTCTTCCTGGATCCACACATTTCACATACAGTATATTATTAATTACATCAGATATTCTGTCAATGTAATTTGTTAACTGTGATTTTGTTGTTCTGTTCTGTACATGCGACATCTACTGCATGTCTATCCATCCTGGGAGAGGGGTCCCTCCTCTGTGTCTCTTCCTAAGGTTTCTTCCATCTTTTTTGACCCCTGTTAAAGCAACACTACACTCAAAGAAATGATTCTTGGCCCCAATAAACATGAAGCAATATTTTCAAGTAAACTGTAACTGAAATGCATAAAACTAAAGGTTTATTTAATAAGAATAAGTAAACAGTATGTAAATATGCATTCTACAAATGGAATGTAAACAAATCGAGTAAACTTTATCTGACTGGATCACATAAGAAGAAAGTGGGCGTGTGCCATCATGTTGTCACCATGGTAACTGCAGAAATCTACGGTTCGCCCACACTGCCCTCGCCCACACTTGGCACTGCCATGATGCGGAGCACATGCCACACGCATTGATCCTGACCGACGGACAGCGACAAGTAGGCTTAATACGGTAAGTTTAATTGTTTGTAATGCATTATGTTAATGGTAGTGATATGATATGTTAGAATAATATCGATATGTTATTTTTATGTTGTTTTTTCGAGTTTCTCGAAGGCCTTTATATTTTTGAAAGTCTGGTGAAGTTCGATTAGCACGCCAGGATATGGCTTTTAGCATGAGCTAGCAGCACTGCTTCCACCCCGGTTATGTAAGCAGAATGAAGCTAATGGTTGGGCTAAGTTACTGTCGCTCAGCCTGCTCTATTAAAATACTTTGGGTGTCCGAGCGACCGAGACCGAGGCCGGGTGTCGCCGTTTCCATTGCCGGGACGCGACGGCCTTGCTAAGAGCTAGCTTTTTTATGCTAAGGGCTAGCGCTAGGCTAACTGAGCACATGTTTAGCTGTTGGCTGGCACATGGCACCTGACCTGCTGCTGCAGTCGGGGGCTTACTCACTGACTTGCTCTGCAGTGGGCAAGCCGAATTACGGCAAGGGTACAGAGTTTAAAATATTTTGAAACATATTAATTTAATGTCAAACGGTGTTTTTCTTGTCACTGTAACATTAGCCAAATGCTGCTGTGTGGGAATGTTCTGTTCATTAAAATGTAAGTTAGTTAAGTCCCATGAGCTGACGTTGTGATTTGGCGCTGTAAATGAAGTGATTGATTAACATAACCATTTAAATTCTGATGGGTGGTGTTATTAATACTCTAAAAATAATATAAATATATTTCTGTGAAATATATTTTACTAAGTTACTGTCGCTCAGCCTGTGTCAGAGCGACCGAGACGAGGCCGGGTGTCGCCATTTCCATTGCCGGGACGCGACGGCCTTGCTAAGGGCTAGCTTTTTTATGCTAAGGGTTAACGCTAGGCTAACTGAGCACATGTTTAGCTGCTGGCTGGCACATGGCACCTGACCTGACCTGACCTGCTGCTGCAGTTGGGCGCTAACTCACTGACTTGCTCTGCAGTGGGAAAGCCGAATTACGGCAAGGCTACAGAGTTTAAAATATTTTGAAACATATTAATTTAATGTCAAACCGAGTTTTTCTTTGTCATTGTAACATTAGCCAAATGCTGCTGTGTGGGAATGTTCTGTAAGTTAACATTTTAATGAAGGAGTAAGTTAGTTAAGTCCCATGAGCTGATGTAAATTGTGACTTGCCGATATAAATGAAATGATTTAACATGAATTAAATTCTGATGGGTGGTGTTAATAACTCTAACAAATAATATAATTATATTTATGTGAATTGTTTTATTTCTTTGTGGGGGGTGGGGGGGGGGGGGTTAAATGCTGCTCATGTGGGAATGTTCTGTTAGATTTTAATGAAGGAGTAAGTAAGTTAAGTCCCATGAGCTGACGTAAATTGTGATTTGGCGCTGTAAATGAAGAGATTGATAGACATAACCATATAAATTTTGATGGGTCTTGTTATTTATACTCTAAAAATAATATATATATATATATATATATATATATATATATATATATATATATATATATATATATATATATATAATTCTGAATTATTATTTTTTGGGGGGGGGGTATTCATTTTTGTTGAATTTTGGCTGGATATGGCAAAAGATAAAATAAACAGTTATTTTTCAGTGTGTTCAAACTTATTTAACTTAATACCACTAGCATTTAGATGTCATCCCTGCATGTGCTCACACAGTCTAACAGACATTTCTGCAGTTTTTCATCCACACTGGGTACTAAAAATTTAATATTTTTCATGCTCCTTTTTTTTTTTTCTTGTTACTTAGGGCACATCACCATAAGGCAAAGTAAACGGGGCACATCACCATACTCCAAAATCAACAAAGATCAACTCAGGTTGTATGGGCAACCTCTCAAATTAGGTGAGTACATGTGATGGCATTGTCAGTTGTTGAAGCTTAATTAAGCCATAGTTTTCTGCTAAAATGTTAGCTTTTATTACATTTTCATCTGTGTTTCCTTTCTTTTCTAGGTAGAAGATGTGAATGGGTGTGTGGGAATGTAAGGTCTGTGGAAAAACAGTCCCAAGTAGGTATGAATTGCTTAAACATTGCAAGCTAAAACATGGCCATCATGGAAGCAGGTTCAGGCATTGCTGCCCATATTCTAATTGCCCATGCACATTTAGACTTTGGAACAGTCTTTTGAGTCATATATACCGTTCTCACAAAGCTCAAACATCTTCAGAACCATCTGAGTTATCTATATATTCATGTCAGTTGTGTACATGTCCTAAACTTGCAAATGAACGAGATTACTTCAGTCATGTAAATGAACATTTGAGAAAACATGAAACTGTAACATGCATGTTCAAAGGTTGCTCTTTTAAAACTAACATTTACAATACATTTCATACTCATAAAAACAGGAAACATAATCCCCATACTGTAAATGATTTTAAAGCTGAGGTTGTTAGTGTTGTTGCAAGGTTACAGGAATCAGACACTTCAGTTATTGATGTTTCTTGTGCAGCAGACACAGATGTAGAATCTGAAACGGATGTAGATGCACATGCTTCTCGTATTGAAGATCTTCCCAAAGCTATTGAGCAGAATATAGCCTCAGTTTTATTGAAGTTGGAGCATGTTCATTTTGTACCAGCTACAGCTATTGATGAATTACTTCAGGAATTACACTATCTGTTAAGCTCTGTATCTGTTCCAGTCACATTTAACAGCCTGTGTAACATCCTTAATAAATGTTCTGTTACAGTTAATGAGTCAGTTGTCAAGGAGCTTGCTGAAACGGTGTGCAAGTCCTGTCCTTTAGCTAAAGCCTTTGCAAAAGATGGCCCCCTAGCTACAGCCTACAAAAGGAAACAGTATTATAAAAAACATTTCAATGTGGTAAACCCAGTTGAGTACATCCTTGACCCTAAGACAAATAAAACATACCAGTATATTCCTATTTTGCCTTCTCTTCAGCGTCTGTTAAGTAGTCGTGACATTTTAGAAAGTGTAATCCATACACACAAGACACAGGAAAGTATCTTGGATGTAGTACAGTATAAATCAGTAAGGGATGGAATTTACTTTAAAGAAAACATTTTTTTCACTGGGGAGGATTTGAAATTATCAGTGTCACTATACGTGGACGACTTTGAGGTGTGCAATCCCTTAGGCACATCCAGAAAAACTCATAAACTTTGTGGTGTGTATTGGATTTTGAACAATTTACCACCTGGATCTCATTCAGCTCTTTCTTCTATCTACCTAGCCATTTTATGTAAGAGTACTGATGTTAAGGTGTATGGGTATGAAAAAATTCTAGAGCCCCTTTTACAGGATTTGATCATTTTAGAGAAACATGGTGTTTTTATTACAGGTCTTGGAGAGTTTGTGAAAGGCACAGTCCAGTCAGTCATTGCAGATAATTTAGGAGCCCACGGGATTGCAGGCTTCATCGAAAGCTTCTCTGGTGTGTACTTCTGCAGGTTTTGTACAGGTGAGAAAACAGACATTCAGGACAAGGCTGTTCAGTCAGGACATTTTAACTTGCGAACAAAAGATCTACACGAAACACACGTTAAGTTTGCAAGGGAGAACTCAACAATCTATTGTGGAGTAAAGAGAGAGTGTTTTTTTACTAAGAATTTATCTTATTTTGATGTTACCCGAGGCTACCCTCCTGATATAGTCCATGACTTATTTGAGGGTGTTGTCCCCGTTGAAATTGCCCTCTGCATCAGTGAAATAATTTCCAAAAAATATCTGTCTCTTGACACTCTTAACAAATTAATCCTGAACTTTCCTTATAAGTGGGGAGACAGAACTAATAAACCTCATATTATACCACGAACTTACGCCTCTAGAAGGACCATTGGGGGTAATGCCCACGAAAATTGGAATCTATTGAGATTGCTTCCATTTATAATAGGAGACCTGGTACCAGAGGCAGAGCCTGTTTGGCTTGTGTTGCTTGACTTAAAAGAAATAGTTGAACTCGCTGTTGCTCCTCTTCATAATAAAGAAACCATTGCCTACTTAGACTGCAAAATCACAGAACACAGAGACAGGTTCTTGGAACTTTTTCCTGTACGACTCTTACCAAAACATCACTTCCTCGAACACTACCCCCAAATGATCGAATGTTTTGGGCCTTTGGTAGGGCAGTGGACCATGAGGTTCGAGGCGAAGCACAGCTTCTTTAAGAAAGTTGCTCGTCACACAAATTGTTTCAAGAATATACCGCTCACATTAGCAACTAAACATCAGCAAATGATTGCATATCATATCAGTGCATTAGATCTTAAACCTGTTTTGGAAGTTGAAAATGTTTCTGTGCTTCCTGTGGATGTAATGAACAAGGAAGTAGTGGGCAGCCTTAGGCAGAAATACCCTGAGATCAATGATGTACATCTTGCCAAAAATGCAACCATTAAAGGCATCTCCTACAAAATTGGAATGTTAATTCCATATGGTTCCACAGGTGGCTTACCTGAGTTTGCAGAGATCCTTCAAATCTGCATTGTTGAAAGAAGTTTGAGCTTTGTTGTAAGGGTATTGTGTGCATGGTATCGTGAGCATTTCAGAGCTTATGAGCTAACTACATCTCCCAATAGAGAGGTTGCCCTAGTTAATCTTGAAAACCTGGCCGATGCTTATCCACTCTGTGACTACACTGTGGGTGTGAAACGAATGGTTACATTGAAAAGGCACATTATTGTTTAAGGTAGGTCTATACTGAAACTTCTTTCTCAATGTCTCATGAAATAGGGGTGTAACAAATAAAAACCTGATCTACTGTCATATGAAACATTTTTAAATTCTATTCCTCTTTAAATAATGTAAATGTTAGATGTTTTTTAGATATTCAGTGACAGATAGATGTTAGTTCAAATAACCACACAATATAGTAGTATATTGTGTCTCTATCCATCTGTCTATATACAGCTCTGGATAAAATTAAGAGATCAGTTTCTCTGGTTTTACTATATATATATTACTATTTTACTATTA
Source organism: Pagrus major (assembly GCF_040436345.1). Taxonomy (NCBI): domain Eukaryota; kingdom Metazoa; phylum Chordata; class Actinopteri; order Spariformes; family Sparidae; genus Pagrus; species Pagrus major. The sequence goes on from NC_133233.1 coordinate 2,148,418, forward strand.
TATGTATGTACAGTATGTGTTTGAAAAATATTCAATCAACTACTGACAACATTTCTCCCAAAATCGAGAAAAAAAATTGTCATTTAGAGCTTTTATTGGCTAAGGACTAAACTAGTCTAAATAACAAAAATCAAGTCTTTTTAGACCTTGAAGAATTATATAATAATAATAATAATAATAATAATAATACAAAGAAAACATGTTTATTTATTCCTAAACACAGCAAGAATATTTTAACTCAGGAAGAGTTTATATATCAGTTTTTGTGGGATAATGTTGATGTTTAATCCCAGCAGTGGTTTTTATTTATAATCTTCCTATAAAACCAGATGTGGTTCAGGTAATGACCTCATCAGTGTCTCATTAAGTAGAATGAGTTGTGTTTGTGTTGGTATTTAAAAAAGAAAAGAAAGGAATGAGTCATACATGTAGAGATGCTTTTAAGAAAGATTTGTGAAAGTGGTCTCTTATTTTTTTCCAAAACAAATAAGAGACCACTTTCACAAAATGTTTCTTAAAAGCATCTCTACATGTATGACAGTCAATCTTTTCTTTTCCTGAGTTAAAATATTTGTGTTCTTTAGGAATAAATATGAACATGTTTTCTTTGCATTATTATTCAAGGTCTGAAAAGACTTGATATTTTTGTTATTTAGACTAGTTAGTAGTCGTTTTGTTATTTAGACTAGTTAGTTTTTTTTTTCAATTTTGGGAGAAATGTTGTTGGTAGTCAAACACAAAAAATAATTGAATTTTACTCAAACACATCCCTGTAAATAGTAAAAACCAGAGAAACTGATCATTTTGGGAGTGGTCTCTCAATTTTTTCCAGAGCTGTAACTTTCTCATCTGTCTCTCTCCATCTCTCTATCATTTATCTATCCGTCTATGATTCATGATTTTTAAAGGGATAGTTCAACATTTTGGCAAGTTGGCCCATTGCCATAATCCCTATAGTTTTAAGAGTGGGTTCGTTACCTTTAATGGGCTCTTTGCACAGCTCCACTACTTCCTGAACTTAATGCTGCTCCTTTATTTCCTGTCTTACATTATTGGATAAACTGATTAATCCAGGTGTGTCTGACCATTGTGACTACTCAGACACACCTGGATTCATCAGTTTGTCCAGTCGGTGCAAGCTATATTTAGAGCGGCGGAGCAAAGCTGCGAGCTGCTCAAAGCTACACTACGGAGGCTCATGGGATTTCTTGGTTTCACTCATCAAAGTCATCAAATACACAATCCAACAACTCCACAACGTTCTGGTGGACAAGTTGTGACCTGCACATTCACCACGCTATGAGATAATAACAGAGCATTAAGAGACGGAGTTGTTTTAGAGGTAAATGCAGAGACTGCTTGATGAAAAACTGTCCCCGAAGGCAACGCACATCGTTGCATGTTTTGCATGAATTTCCTTCTAAAACAACTCTGTGTGGTAACGTTGTGTTATCTCATAGTGTGGTGAATGTGCAGGTCACAACTTGTCCACCAGAGCGTTGTTGAGTTGTTGGATTGTGTATTTGATGAGTTTGATGAGGGAAACCAAGAAATCCCATGAGCCTCCGTAGCGTAGCTCTGAGCAGCTCACAGCTCTGCTCCGCCGTTCTAAAAATAGCTTGCACAGACAATTAAAGGTAACAAACCTACTGCTATGACTATAGGGATTATGGAAATGGGCCAATTTGCCATAATGTTGAACTATCCCTTTAAATTAGACATTAGCCGCTAAAGATGACCATAGTTGAAGTTCTTAAATAAAGTTGCAGTAATTAAATATTTTCATAACCTTTTGTGTCCTGTATTTGTTCCCTAGAATACATAAAGTGAAAGATGTCCAGTCCTGTCCACCTGAGAGTCGTCTTCAGCGGAGATGACGCCAGAAAACTCAGCCTGATGTCAGGGATACCAGCATCTGTGGATCAACTTGTCCATGAGATAAAGACTGCTTTTGGACTTGTGCAGCAGTTCAGACTGCAGTATAAAGATGAAGATTTTGGAAATGAATATGTCAATCTTATGTCCACAAGTGAAATAGGAGACAGGGATACTGTCAAAGTGGTATTTTTTGCATGTGAAGAAACCAGCTCCAGCATTCCAGGGACTCTACCATCGTGCAGCACCAGCACCCCACTGACTTCTCCCAATACATCCCAAAGCTCTGTGAACTCCTTCAGCTCTCCATCCTTGGACGAGGATGGGTTTTCCTCTGAACATTCGTTTGGCAGCGCGGACACGATCATTTTAGATCCAGCTCCAGAGTCAAGAACCTCTTCATGGCCTCAAGTCTTCATTGTTCCCAACTTTTCATATTTTGCTGAAATTCTACTTCAGAGAGCAAATGCAGAATTCAGAGCAAACGGCACTCTTCTTACCCCTCCCCCAAAGCTAAGAATGGATATTCTTGAAGGCATGGCTGAACAGATCTTCAAATTCACAGCATACCCCAGTGACTCCCAACTTGAAGAGGCTGCTGAGGTCTTGGTGCATGTCCATCCATGTTTGAGGGAAAGAGGAACTCGAGCTGGCCATGAAGGATGGAAACAGTATCTAAAGACAAAAGTTGCCAATTTCCGCACCAAACTGTGCAAGATTGGATACCCAGAAGTCAGTGTAAACTCTCTCAAGAACAAGCGCAAAGGTCAGGAAAAAGCAGCTGCAAACATCAAAAAACCAAGAAAAGCTGAGGTTAATTTTCTCCCATCTCTCCCTCGCGGTGAAACAAGAGAGAGTCTTGAAAATGAAAGAGTAGCTCTCTTGACAGAGGTGAAAAAGAGACACAATGAGGCTGTGGTCAAGGAGAAAATGCAGAAGACCTTCTCCTACAGACGTCAAGAGGTTGTCCAGGACTCGCCTTTAGTCTCTGACTTTGTGAACAGGTGGCCTGCCTTGTTCACAGTGAGTGAGGTAAGCATTACTGATGACATTTTGCACACTTATCTGCTGATGTATAACTGCTTTCCAAAATTATTTTAAGGTAATTATTACCTGGGGGAAAAGATTCTTTTATTTTATATAAACATATCTATTTGTACAGTAAAAGCAATGGTAAGCAGTTTTATTTCCCTTCATGTCAACAGAATTTTTTAAGACTGTGTTTTCAGAGACTGATTGTAGAGGGAGACTGTACACTGATTTTTACATTCCATTCCATCAAGCTTTCACAATTTTATTTTATTTTTGTAGCTGCCAAACTTTGTTATTGGTGACTTGTGCAACTGCTCTCTATAGCCTGATATGAGCTGGAGCAGGTGCTTTTAAGACTTTAACATACTTATAGTTGTAGAAAGTTATTACTTCTCTCTTCTCCCATTTACACCTTTTTTCCTCTCTTACAGATAAATGCAGAATTCATGCGTATAACAACTTTGCCACTTCAAGCCAAGTTTTTGGCAGAAGTTGACAAATACACACCTAACTTCATGAAGGTCTTCAGCAGTAGAGGAGGAGCTATTGGAAAGAAGATCAGGCTCCTCATGGCTCCAACAGCTAAGGCAAGTGCAGTAAACGGTTAAATTATTTAGCCAGATAAGGTTTTTCTCCCCATGTAACATCTCCTTTTCCTATCTACCTTCATCTGTTTAATCTTCTTCCTCCTCAATCTACTTTGTCATTCTTTCATTTTTCTTTTCTTTGCCTCCATCCTTTATATCCTCTGTGGATGAGATGTTGGACCCCTCCCATATTTAGGTGTTTTCATCTTCCGTACTTCATCTTACTACTTCTCCCTTCCACTCTTCCTCTCATCTCCTACAATTTCTCCTTTTCTTTACATGATCACCCCTCTTTCATCCATATTCTCTTCTTCCCCTTCAACTTCCTTTCTATGCCCTCCACTTTCCAATGTCCATCTTTGTTTACCTTTGCAACCTTCCTCTCCACCTCACATGGGGGGTTATCTGTGACAAAGATCTGATAAATGCTGGAAAATGTCTTGAAAAATGAATAGCTTTAATATTTCATATACATTCTTTTGCAGAGTGAGGACATCGAAGTCAAGAGAGACTGTGTAATTCGCGGCCTTTGTGCTTATTTTAATGAGGACAGCAACACTCTTATCAAGGAGTACTTGGTCAGTAATTGCATTTTATTTTACTGTGATCTTTCAGTCTTGCAATGTTTTATTTTATTTCAAAATGCTCAAATTGTTTCTCACCATTATAGAGCGTCAACCATGAGGAAGCAGAGAGAGGCATCGCACAGACCACCATGGGGCTGTATGTCATCCAGAAAGAGGGTGCTGATGAGGAGGAAAAGCCAGAGGATGTTGGAGTAGTGATTGAGGGCGTGCAACTTCTGTGCAATCTGGGAAGTGTTTCCTTTGGGTGTGCCATGCTTTTTGGCCTCATCTACACACTCAACCTGAGCTATCCCCAGGAACTCAAAGTCACATTTGAGTTCTTCCAGAAAGTGTTGATGAACTTGGATGGTAACAGACTGTCCCCAAAGGTCCAAGCACTTAAAATAAAGATGCTATAGTGAGCTCACAAGTTAAGGTGCTGGACAATTGAGCCAGCCACATTTGGCTTGTTGGACATTGCCATTGTGATCTTCTTCCGCCACTTTGACTTTGTTTGAAATTGTTGATTGTTCATATATTGTGCTGTTGGAAGGGATGGTGCATTTGTTGGATGAACCTGCTTCTGGACACTTTTCATTGACATTACTTAATATTATCTTGTTCCAGTTGAAGAGGAATACAGCATTCATATGCACAGCTTTCATTACTGCAACTGACTGAATGTTATTTGTTCATTAGTAATGGAAACAACTTGCATTTTTCTTAATGTTGTTAATTATTACCAATATTGATATGTGCAGACCATGTTCTTCTCCCTCAATCCTCTTCTTGTTTCTACCCCTGGACCTGCATCCCTGGGGGTCAGGTGGACAGTCACCTACAATGTGGATGTGTACAGTTTTGTCATGAATGCCCCCACCCCACATTAGCTCAACTGCTGTTCTGCTGTAATTTCACATTTTAACTGTTAGATGTGTTATGTCTCAACCTTATTGTGAAAGTTGTGCCAGTTTGCTGAGCTTGCTTGGCCCTCTCTTGTGGTGAGGCTAAAATGAGTGTCCTTAAATTAGGACTTAAGTCTTCACTTTTATTATAATTTTTATTATATATATATATATTTTTTTTTTGGTAGCTCCTTTGATTGGACCTTTTTCCAAATAGTTAAGGCCAACTGCATTGAACTTAGAAATGTTGGTGGTTGTACATTCATGGTGGGATTTTTTTTTTTTTTTTTTTTTTGTAGAATCTGGTGTAATGCAGTTTATGCTCTGTGGCCATTTTATTAGGTACATGTGTACACTCTAATGCAGTCCAATACATGTTGATCCAAAGCATATTTGCATAATGCCTCCTATAATCAGTTTTTATAGCATCATAGAATGAAATGTTTGAAGTCATGGTCATGATTTCTAAAGCTGGAATTGACAGTAAAGCCATTGTATTTATGTGCAATAGATTATTCAAGTGTACCTAATCAAATGGCCACTGCTTTCATTATCATCTAATTGCAAGATATCAAAGATGATGTTCCTTAAAGTTGTAATGTGCTGAATTTTATCAGTTCATGCTATAGCGTGTCATACTGTTCTGGTGCATCAGTGTCTGATTAGCCTTCACAATTGTGGTTCTTGTCTTCCTGTATTAGTCTACTTGCCAGCCCATAGGGCCCCATTGTGAACCCGGAAATGTTGAGTACCCCAAAGTTTTATGTTAGAAATATATAGTATGGGTCCCCAGTATTCAGAAACTGCTGGATGCTAACTTATATATATATTGGGCAATTAGCATAACTGACATAATTAGAATAAATTAGCATAATTGCCTATATGGGCAATATTTCAACAAAATTGACTTGGCTGATCTGGGCAATATTGGAGTGGTTTTAGGGGTTATTGATGATGCTGAATCCATTTCTGACATTTTCAAAATTCAAAATGGCTGTCGCCAGTGGGCCGATTTTGATGGATTTCAAAATCTGGTCACCGGTTTAGACAGCCATTTAAAAAACACATAAAACTTTGGGGTACTCAACATTTCCGGGTACTCATTGTTGGCAAGACTATATTTGTGTTGAGGTAGACACAAATTTGAATTCAGCAGGGCCTGTAGTGGCTGTGATGTGCCTTGTTCAAGTGCCAACACCACAGGTGTCAGGTGTGGCAGCCATGTGGTACACATTTAAAGTTACTGTAATGTAAAATTTGAACTTTGAAAATAAAGTTGTCAAGAGATATGCTGTGTTGCTTTGTGATTTTAGCAGGAGGTAGGATAACACATTTGAAATGCATTACTATTGTATACTATAACACATAGGGTTTATGTGAACTTTCACCTTAACTTTAACTGAAGAATCACATAAAGTTTATGTGAAAGTTCACCTTACCTTTAACTGAATCAACACACACGGTTTATGTGAAAGTTCACATTACCTTTAAGTGAATAAACACATAAGGTTTATGTATACTTTTGCATTCTTTTTATTTAATGTATTTACACTGATTCAGCATGGTTGAAACACATTGCATTAAATAGGACCCTCACATTGAACTTACCTAATAAAGTTACATGGAAAAACTTCATGTAATTAAAATACATAAAGTCTATGTTTTTGCTTCAATTATTTTTTTGAGTGTAGGTAGTTTGGACTCATTACTACCCCCAGCTGGCTGAGAAGCGCAATTATCTGTCCCAGTGTCACAAATACTGTCGCTGTATGAGCATCCCTGGGGAAAATAAATACACGTGAATTTGTTGACGGAGCCGGCGAATGACGAAATCATCTGAAAAAAACTCAATCAAGTGCCAACAACAAGCTAGATTCAGAGATTGCAGTTGGTAGTTTGTTAGCATATAGGCTGCACAGCACATTAGCATGCTAGAATTATTCTCATTGGCTGTAGTGATTGCACCGCCTAAGTTACTTCCAAAACACGACGCTTGGGCGTGAATGTGTTTAGTAACGTCTGAAAATATAACTATGTTTTCGGGAGTTACTAAATACAATCGCAAATTGATGTTGTGTTTGGTGTAATAACTACAACCAACTCGGTACAACAGTAAGTAGCATGCTAACGTTACCGATAATAACAATAGCCTAACATTACCTCCCGACCACACTGTTCAACAATTACATTGATTATCTTCATGAACTACAGAATCTGCAACTTTTCAAGACAAGACGTTCATAGTGTTTCAGTAAGTTCATCGTTTACAGTCACTACATGACAACATGCAAGCTATCGAAACAGACATTAGATTATCTCCCGGTTTTATTACGGTTATAAACTTTGGACAAATAGTGCCCCAATGAACACCACATAACAACAAATCAACTCAAAGTAAAAGTCGGTAAGATAATAAATATGTATAGATGTCTTCCGGCGCTGGGATGTCTTCCGGCGCTGGCGCGAGCAGGACGCTTATCCAGTAGATCCGTACATGTAGTGTTGTTTTGTTTACATAATATATGACTTACAAGTCCAGTAGCATCAAGGCTAGGTTGCCATCAGTCTTGAAACCTATTTCTTACTCAGCTCACACCACCGAGTGTAAGCTGGTCCAATATTTATCCGTGTCCGGGCTCTGTTCTATCACTTTCTCTCTTTCTTTTCTTCACCTCCTCACACAATACCTTCTTGGCTTTTTTCGCTGGCTCAGCCATGGCGTTGGTTTACGAAAAATCCAAGTAGCTGCTGGCTAAATCCACCGATGAATAAACGTGTGACGTATGCCGTAAAGCAGGTCGCACTAGACGCCTTTACGTCAGATAGGTTCCGACCCGCTCTAAGAAGTTACACAGTGCGGTTGCTGCCAGTGCGACCCCCCTCAGGCTGCAGAGACGTCACCATTCATCCTATCAACCGTTTTTCTACCACTTAACTGAGTTTAGAAACATTATTTTAAGGTCGAAAAACTACCTAGTGTTGCTTTAAAAGGTTTTTTATTCTCTATGACAAGTTTTTCCTCACTCGAATCGAGGGTCTAAGGACAAAGGATGTTTCTCACTATACAGATTGTAAAGCCCACTAAGGCGATGTCATTGTAATTTTGGGCTATTTAAATAAATTTGATTTGATAACAATGTGAGATGACATGCTGTAACGTTAAATTATCATTAGTGCAAACATTTATTTTAACATGACGAGGCTTGTTTCCTCAAAGTTCATTTATAATAAAGGTGTAGCATGTAAGTAGGCCTATATATGTATCTGTGTATGTTTAAATATATCAAGTGGCAGTATCAGTTAAACAATACATAAAATATGAACAAATGAAATTGTTTAAATTCAGATAGAAACTGTACCAGTGAGAATAATAAGAGGCTGAATCATAAAAGCAGTGTGAGTGAAATGGTCTAATGTCCCTTTATTTTTTTGATATGTTATTCTTGCATATGAAACCTATGAACCAAATACAGATCAAACAATAATGTGTGTGTGTAGGGTGAAAACTTGTTTCACCAAAAAAAACTTGTTTGTGGGCCTCCTGCACTGTTCTGTCTTGTGACAGTGATATGGTTGCAGAGCATATATGATATAGAGGGCTGTAAAAACTAATATAGATAAGAACTTAGTTAAGGAGTTCATCCTGAACAGTGTTTTTGTAATCTCTCCTGGGGATACGTGTTCTGACAATGGTTGATGTATGACACATAAACTATGGAATGTACGTGTATGTTAAATTTATGTTAACCTGTGGTGGATGTGAAGATAGTGGGAATGTTATTTTAAGTGAGTTTACATGTAACCTTGTGACTGCTGCAATTGTGTGTATTGGTTTCTGCTATTACAAAGGATGAGGAGAGACTGCCTCTCTTCCATCATCATCTATGCGCTGCTGATGTGTGGCTCTTGCTTGCAAGCAATAAAGAACTTCTAGAAAAGAAATATTGTGTCGAACTTGGTGGTTTGACCAACTCTCATCTGCACTAGACAAGTGACTGATTTTCAGTTGCCACGACAGCAGTTTACGTCCTTCCATTGGATGTCTACTTCCAATCACACATGGCTTGAATTGACTTGTTGAACTACCTCCACTCGTCTGATGTCCTGTGTGCGCTAATTATTTTCTCTATGGCAGTTTAACTAAATGGGGCACATGCCTATCTCCCTCTCAGCCAGTAAGTGCCAGTATTTGTGCCATTATTTGTGGCTGCAATATTGAAGAGGTCAGGATCCGCTAAATGTTTTCTTCTAATGAAAGAAATACACTTGCCAAGTGTGAAGTCTATTGGCTGAATGGTTTGTGAGATATGCAAAGGACATACAGATAGAGATACTTGGCTTTATAGACAAAAGAGACATTAAGGCAGGCAGAAAGACAAAACAAAAAGCAAGCTTCATTAACGTAAAGTTAAATCCATAAAAAATAAAAGGCAGGCAACAAAGTTGACAAAAATTAAAGAGATATACAACACTAAATGAAGTACAAACCAAGATGAAGCATGGTGAACACAGGCAGGTTTGCAAAAAACATGAGGGCAGAAAACAAGAGGAGCAATACAGTGACACCAGGAACAACTAAACTGAAAAAATAAAGAGGGAAAAAAACAGACTTAAATACACAAAGGGCGACTGAACAAAAGAAACTCAAATGTAGGTAGAAAAAAGGGCAGGAAAAAGACAGCGACTGGAAGACCAACAAAATAAAACAGGAAACCAAAAGCCCAAACCATGACATTACCTACTACTCATTAGCTTTATTATCAACCAGTGCATATATTCTCCCTTTGCTGTTGTTGTTTTTGAGTGGTTTTTAACTTCTTACTTTAAATCCTGCTGTAGGGGATTAATGATTGCTACAGGACACAATACTTTCACCCATTTCACCCTTTCATAACTTTTATCCTGGTGTGTGTCTTAATAGATGATATCAAATGGATTCAATAACTGTAAGTCTTTGTTAAATAAATAGTGTTTGATCATTTCACGTACTTCCATGTAAAATGAATGAAATACCTCACTTACGCAAGGATATGGCCCATTCATATAGCCCTAGAAATACAAAATTATGACTCCATTTTATGACTTTAAAACTGAGTTTTTGTAATAATAAAATAACCACTAAACACAAGGCCATACCACTGCAGATAAGCCAATACCTACAGTTGCAATCAAAACATGTTATAATAAATTACAAGCAAGGACTGCAGATTACACTCAAGCTTACATATTGTCAATAACAACATCAGATAATGTTTTCTAAAAGATATGGTCTACTTAATTCTGGCACAGATTCATAGAAAAACTTGTGTGTGGTCTGTTATTCAATGCCTTTATCCCTCAGTAGCCTTCTCACAGTCTTCAGGTAGTCAGAGTCTGGGTAGCCATCACTGAAAGAACACAAATTACAGAGAGACAATGAGACAATGGGCCTCATACAGCAACATTCTCTTAAATTTCTCTTATATTTTCTATTTCTTTTTAGTCAAGAGAAAGAATAAGAGAAGTCAACTCCAAATGCATTCCAAAAACATTCTGACCATCCAAATCTGCTCTTATCCAGGTGTGCTGAATAATGAATCCCACTTGAGCGTAAATTGGAGACGGTCTGAAGGACGGCAGGATTGATTTTAGGGTGTCCACAATCTCTCTCTGAGGCATTTGATCTTCTCCCTTCAGGTCCAAAATACAGGGTTCCTTATGTGGAAATTCTCAGGTACAGGGCAAAGTGCAATAGATCTAAATTTTGTTTTGACCCTATTATAACATGTATACTTGAATTGCATGAAGATTGACTATACAGATGCAGCCTCTTAAAACTTCCTGTGACAGGGCCCTAACCAGTCTTGGTCCTGCTCAGATGTGGTCAAGTCCATGACTGGAATGAGATCCCCCGAGATGACGTAGTTAACGCGGGACCGAATCATAATGCCCCTCAGTGCCATGTGTGGAAACCAGTTGCAATGGTTTATCCATCCACCAGGAGGAGCAGTGATGATGGAAGCTGAAGTATTACTCAGCTGTTATTTCTGTGTCATAGGCATACAGTATTTGACATGTGTGAGAAAGTGTGATTCCCACACCGAGCACATTTAATGATTATTAGGCTATTATCATCAATATTATGCTTCATCTTTTTGTTTTGAACAGTTCTGCATGTAAGTGAAAGTAATATGGCTGGGAAATAAATTAACAGGAAGGAAAATCTGTGTGTGCGGCATTCATCTGAGCGGCTGACTTTATCTGCAGTGGTACCGGGACAAACTATTATAGTGTAAGAGCCGTTTTCCTGTTTGTTATTGCAGTCATTAAACAGTCGTTGTTAAACATAATTTCTCATGCTGTTAGATTACTGTTAGACTGCGTTGTCAGGCACGTACGGAAATCAGAGAGCAAATGTTTTTTGCCACAGTCAAAATTTAATTTTTGAAAGGCTAAATGGCAACAAATATGGATTTCATTAAGTAAAACCTGTTGTTTGGAAATTATTACATTGATCTTTTTTCAATATCTTTTGACTTTTGGACCTGTCAATGCTCTAAAATTATAAGAAATGTTCGGATTAAACAAGTCAGAAGCAATCCTATGCAAAACAAAACAAAGATAAAAAATGCTGAAGGCACATTAGAGCAATTTTTGGTGAAGCGATGATAGTATCTAGGCCCTGTTGAGTCCGTCTTGAATGCTCCAATGATCATGGGATTTCCCAAACTGAATAAATACTGTACATATAAAGACAAAAAAACCTTAGTAACATACCTACTGAAAACAAATATTTTTCCACGGACAGATTTAGGCTACTACATATCTGCAAACGTCACGTGAAGTAACTTCAGAGAGTGAAAAAGTCAAAAAATTGAAATGAATGGAAGAAATATCGATGTATCATTTCCAAAATCCACAACATGTTTTTACCTAACGAAATATTCTGCTTCAATCCATACTTGTTGATGTTTAGCCTTCCAAAAACATTTTCACTGTGGCAAAAAACAGTTTGCTCTCAGATTTCCGCACATGCACCTGACAATGCGGTCTAACAGTAATCTAACAGCATGAGAAATTACAATTATGTAACTGCAATAACTCACACTCAAAAAAATACCTTTTCTCTCTTTTCGCTCTTATACTATAATGTGTCCCAGTACCACTGCAGATAAAGTCAGCCGCTCAGAACAGTGCCACTCATACAGTTTTTTTTCTTCCTGTTAAATCTTTAATTCCCCGGCCATTAACTTCCAGGAAGTACTGTTGAAAAACAGTCTGGAAAACAGTCAGTCTAATCTTTAAATATGCTGGGTCCATGATGATTTTTGTATTTAAAGTTTTTGTTTTAAAATTTTCACTGGGTGTGGGTGGTTACAAGAGTGTAGTGCTTCATGTAACATTAATAGGAATGGGTTAAATTTGGCTAACAATAATAATTAATGATTATCAGGGATAATTATTAATAATGACAAATAATAAGATCCAATTTACATTAGATCACCTCAGGGCACCACCGTTGAAGAAAGGAAAAGTAAGCCAATTCACCAAATCAGTCTCATAAAAAGGTATTAAACTGTCAGTTTGTAACTCTGACTAATAATTAACTTAATAACTACAACCAAAATTACCATAACAGCTGTAATGGTCGATGGATTCCGGAGTCCTTGACAGAGTAGAGGTTGGCAACATTCACTTTTGTACAATATTATTTTTGTACAAGAAACTATTACGCTCAGGTGTTACAGTTATATTAAATATCTTCAGCAGAAATGATTGTCATTGTGCTGTATCATTTTTTCTGATATTCTTATCAGCAATTCCTCAAGCAGTGGCAGATGATAAAAGAGATGCAGTTTATAAAAGTGTGTTCACAAACATCCTATGCGTATCTTTGGAGGTGAGAGAGGCCAACACATTAGCATTACAGTTCATCTCTTTGTTCTTATGTAATGGTCATGGTAATGTAATGGTCAACGAGCACAGACAGATTTTGATACGGAGAGCCATCGCGCGCTCTCTAAACTCTGATCAAACTGTCTAAACGAGGCAGTGCTGATAAAATATAAAGCAAGAATCTGTTACTCACTGCCTACCCACCCCTATGCTATGAGGAACATTTTTAGTGTAGTACTCAGCCAAAATAGATCATGCTTGTGAACCAGAAGTCCCAGCCATTTTGTTTATGTACTATGAAAATGGAGGCTAAAAAACTCTGATGAAACTGCAAAACAAGGTGGTGATAAGCAAACATGAACCACAGTCCTATTCATTGTCTTTTTCCTAAAATGTTTTCAGAAACATAGGGTAATGGCCTGTTTAGCTGTAATATCATGTTGTTTGATACCACCTGAGGAAAAAACACAGCCCCCTTCTCTGTTTTCTCTGGTTATGTAGCAGCAGTTTCAAAAATATTTGTATCTTTCTACTGAATAGACAGCTCACTTTTATGCAAGGGCCATTTTAAAATTGCCACAAAAGTAAATGTAAGCCTACTCATTAAAGGTGCACTATGTAGTTTGGGGAAGATAATTTCAATTTTGTCTTTGTTTTCATTGTTTCTTTGTTGACTGAATAAACAAATGGTCAATTTCAGAATCATATATGTATAGTGTATTCTTAAATTATAACTATTGATGCATTAATGTGTTCATAACGTTAGGGCTGCAGCAGGTTAAGGATGAACTCATTTTAATAACTTTACATACTGCTGGGTGGTTTAACCTACAATAATGTTACAGGGGATATAAGTGTACGTGCGTGATGAAGGATGACTCTGGAGAGGATTATCTCACTTTACGGACTTTTACTGAAGGGTTGCCTAACACACAGGTAGGTACAGATACCATGAAAAGCTCTAGCTCCGATGCAGACAGACTTTTAGTCCACACGGATGCAGGCGAGTGATCTTCAACAACACTGTACTCAAAACCGGAACTCCCTGACCACAACACAGGAAATCTGTCACTAACACGCAGTTCTGGCAGAGGTCAAATGCCATAACTACATCACAAACAATAAACAATAATATAACCTAGCTACAACTTTAGATTATTGTGTTTATGTGTGTAATTTATAGCAAAAGCCTAATCTTTGTTGTTTCCATGATGTATGTTGGGTCAGGATCTCATTCACAACACATTATAACAACATCCATATGATTATAAATAGTTTGCTGAGACAGTTTGACATACAGGTGGTAATGCAAAAAAAACCCAAAAATTAAAGCTGCAAGCAGCGATAAACAGGCCCTCGCAGTCCACGCGCGTCGGGGCGTGCTGCTCACCCGGGCCCATTGCCTAATTATTGTGTATGCATGTCTTAACCGTCCGTGTTTGGGTGGGCTGCTCCTGCCAGTAGTAAATAATGTACACTGAAGTCCGAAGAACTCCCTGCAATCTACATAAAGAACAAATAATGAGAGGACTACACTGTGTGACCCTACAGACTCTTAAACAGAGGTTTGTATCCATTAGCAAGGGAGCACAGCCTGAATTTACAATCAAAAGTGAATGCAGTCAAGCTGTTGTTTGGTCATTTAGCAACAAAAGCACCACCTATTGGGCAATTTGCACCGAATTTTGCACAAACTGTCATCGGGCCATGGAACACAATTAGTAAAAGTTGTGGTAATGGGACTGTATTTCGGCAATATATGCAAGACGGTCTGTTTGGAACAAAATGTACAGGAAGTTGTTATTTCATAACTTGAGTATTCTTTGGAGGGTCCACAGATGCTGTGTGCAAAGTTTGGTGCAAATCGGTGAAATTGCCTGGGAGGAGTTAGCAAAAGTAGGTTTGCGACATTTTGCGAATTTGCGAAAAAAAGACGGTAGGCAAAAATGGGCGTGGCCTGTATCATGAGATTTTGCACACAGCCTTAGGGTCTCATGGGGAAGTAGTAACCTGAGTTTCATGTCATTCAGACAGACCAATGTGGAGATATGCAACAATTCCTGTTTGGAACAAAATGTACAGGAAGTTGTTATTTAATAACTTGAGTATTCTTTGGAATATCAAAATTCTTTTTACAACTTTTTGTCAGGAGGCTCCACAGATGCTGTGTGCAAAGTTTCGTGGAAATCGGTGGAATTGCCTGGGGGGAGTTAGCAAAAGTAGGTTTGCGACACTTTGCAAATTTGCGAAAAAATTTGGCAACTGGAAATGGGCATGGCCTATATCACGAGATTCAACACAATTCAGGGAACGTGTGGATACAAGGTTTTTGAATGTGTGACAAAGTATATGGGAGCTATGAGCCAAAACACACTTTCTTTGATTATAGCGCCACCTAGTGGTGGAAGTTCACGACGGCCATAGATTATCAAATTTTTCGCCAAGCCTAATGTGTTTGCCAAATAAAATCTTGTTTTCATCCACGTTCAGGCAGTGAAAAATGCTATCCTTTTCGACAAAGAAAAAAAAAAAAATTAAAGCTGCAAGCAGCGATGAACGGGCCCTCGCAGTCCACGCGCATCGGGGCGTGCTGCTGTCGCGGCATGCTGCCGTCGTTACATGCTGCTGGCGTTACATGCTGCTGTCGGGGCCTGTTCATGCAACAACTTCCGTTGAGGAATCAAAAGTGAAGGCAGTCTAGTTGTTATTTAGTCATTTAGCAATAAAAGCGCCACCTACTGGCCGATTTGCACCAAATTGTCAGAAATCGTCATGTGGCCATGCAGCACAACTGGGAAAAGTTTTGTGTTAATCGGACTGTATTTCATCAAGATACACAAGAATGTCTGTTTGACCACAATGTGCAGGAAATTGTTGTTTTATATTTTGGAAGTTCTGTGGACTAGCACATTTCTTTTAATAACTTTTTGTCAGGAGGGTCCACAGATGCTGCGTGCAAAGTTTGGTGCAAATGGGACAAATTGTCTGGGAGGAGTTCGAAAATGTAGGTTTGCGACATTTGGCGAATTTGCGAATGGAAATTCAGTGCGAACGTGGGCGTGGCCTACATCACACGGTTCAACTGTATTCAGGGAACATATAGATATAATGTTTAACAATTTGCACCATATTACGTGGGAGTAATTAGCAAAAAACGTTTTTTCGTGATAATAGCGCCACCTGCTGGTGATTTTTGGTGTGTGAGTTACAGGGGCCAGTCTATACCACCCCTATGAATTTCAGATCCACAAGTGTTATGGTGTGGGCACAGTGCCAAATATAAAATGAAACTGCCACCAGAGCGCCACCTAGTGTCAGATCGGTAACCCCTTTGTCAGCTGTCCTCAGGAGGGCAGTGGCAATGAGTGTACCAAGTTTTGTGTTTATCCGACCAACCGATGTTGAGATATAAAATACTTCAATTTAAATAGCGCCACCTAGTTGTCATCGGCCAAAATTTCTCACAGAGCCTTTGGGGCTCATGAGCAAGTAGTATCCTGAGTTTGACGTCATTCGGACAGACCAATGTGGAGATATGCAACACTTCCTGTTTGGAACAAAATCTGCAGGAAGTAGTTATTTAATAACTTGAGTATTGTTTGGAATAGCAAAATTCTTTTAATAACTTTTTGTCAGGAGCGTCCACAGATGCTGTGCGCAAAGTTTGGTGCAAATCGGTGAAATTGCCTGGGAGGAGTTCGAAAAAGTAGGTTTGCGACATTTCGCGAGCTAGCAAAAAAAAAACGGTAGGCGGAAATGGGCGTGGCCTATATCAGGAGATTCAGCACCATTCACTGAACAAGTGGATATGAGGTATTTGAATGTGCGACAAAGTATGTGGGAGTTATTAGCCAAAACGCACTATCCGTGATTATAGCGCCACCTAGTGGTGAAAATTCACAACAACAACAGATTATAAAATTTTTCGCCAGGTATGACATATATTCCAAGTTTGATGAGTTTTGGGGTATGTTCAGGCAGTGAAAAATGCGATCATTTTGGCAGAAAAAATAATAATCATTCGAAAAACAATAGGGACCTCGCAGGTTCCCTGCTCGGGCCCTAATTAAAGCTACAAGCAGCAATGAACGGGCCCTTGCAGTCCACGCGCGTCAGGGCGTGCTGCTTACCCGTCAGGGCGTGCTGCTTACCCGGCCCCATTGCCTGATTATTGTGTACGCATGTCTTAACTGTCCGTGTTTGGGTGGGCTGCTCCTGCCGGTAGTAAATAATGTACGCTGAAGTCCCAAGAACTTCCTGCATTCTACATGAAGAACAAATAATGAGACAACTACACTGTGTGACCCTACAGACTCATACAGAGGTTTGTATCCATTAGCAAGGCAACACTGCCCTCTGTTGGAGAAACCCTGAATTTACAATCAAAAGTGAAGGCTGTCAAGCCATCCTTTCGTCATTTAGCAATAAAAGCGCCACCTATTGGCCGATTTGCACGTAATTTTGTACAAACAGTCATTGGGTAATGGAACACAATTAGCAAAAGTTTTGTGGTAATGGGACTTTATTTGGTCAAGATATGCAAGAGTGTCTTTTTGGAACAAAATGTACAGGAAGTTGTTTTTTTAGATTCTGGGCGTTCTTTGGAATATCAAAATTCTTTTTATAACTTTTTGTGAGGAGGGTCCACAGATGCTGTATGGAAAGTTTGGTGCAAATCGGTGAAATTGCCTGGGGGGAGTTAGTAAAAGTAGGTTTGCAACATTTTGCGAATTTGCGCATGGACATTTAGCGTGAAAGTGGGCGGGGACTACATCACACAATTCAGCTGAATTCAGGAAACACTTAGATATAAGGTTTAAAACTGCGCAACATATTATGTGGGAGTTATTGGTCAAAAACGCTTTTGTCTTGATTATAACGCCACCTGCTGGTCATTTTTGGTGTGTGAGTTACAGGGGCCAGTCTATACCACCCCTATTAATTTTGTTTACATAATTGTTATGGTGTGGGCACAGTGCCAAATATAAAATTAGACTGCCACCAGAGCGCCACCTAGTGTTGGATCGGTAACACCTTTGTCAGCTATCCTCAGGAGGGCAGTGGCAATGAGTGTACCAAGTTTTGCATTAATCAGACCAACCGATGTTGAGATATAAAATACTTGAATTTAGTGGTCATCGTCCACAATTTTGCACAGAGCCTTAGGGTCTCATGTGGAAGTAGGAACCTCAGTTTCATGTCATTCGGACAGACCACTGTGGAGATATGCAACACTTCCTGTTTGGAGCAAAATGTACAGGAAGTTGTTATTTAATAACTTGAGTATTCTTTGAAATATCAAAATTCTTTTTACAACTTTTTGTCAGGAGGCTCCACAGATGTTGTATGCAAAGTTTCGTGCAAATCGGTGAAATTGTCTGGGAGGACTTAGCAAAAGTAGGTTTGCAACATTTTGCGAAAAAATTAGGTGACCGGAAATGGGCGTGGCCTATATCACAAGATTCAACACAATTCAAAGAACACGTGGATATAAGGTTTTTTAATGTGCGACAAAGTATGTGGGAGCTGTGAGGCAAAAAACACTTTCCTTGATTATAGCGCCACCTAGTGGTGGAAGTTCAAGACGACCACAGATTATCAAAATTTTCACCAAGCCTAATGTGTTTGCCAAATAAAATTGCGCTTTCCTCCATGTTCAGGCAGTGAAATATGCAATCATTTTGTCAGAATAAAAATAACAAAAAAAAAGAATAATCAATACAAAAACAATAGGGACCTCGCAGGTTTCCTGCTCGGGCCTTAATAATAATCACTCCAAAAACAATAGGGACCTCGCAGGTTTCCTGCTCGGGCCCTAATAAATCACAGATCTCAACCTCTTTTGGTTCAGCAATGCAGCCCTACTGTATTAAATTACACACTGGAGCAGCTTATGCCGGTGGTGCTTGGTTTAGTGTAAACAAAAAAAGGTGGCGCAGAGGCGAGCGTTGCAGCATATTAAGTAATCTCTGTCTGAAAAGGGCTATTGACATTTTTGTGTAGACAAAAACAATATTGGACAGTTCCCAGTGACCAATGGGGGAAGATTGGGTTGTTGTATTTACTCACACGCTGCTGCCTCCATCTGGTTGTGTTTTTAGGGGGATGGAAGCTGTTGTGACCATATCCTCTCCATTGTTATTGGTGGCAACAGTAAACAGGAGCTGCTGGTCGAAGGCCTTGTCCAGCAGCTTGCAAACCCTCCTGCCCTCACGGTTGTTAGGCAGGTAAGCGCAGAGCCGCAGACCTACATAAGGCTGACCAGGGTGAGGGTGTTTCTCCTGCAGGAAGAAAAGAGACAGCAGGATAAAAGACTAAAAATATTTGAGAATTATGTTGTCTCTAGTTTGTTAAGGAACCTATTATGAACTCCCAGGAAAAACTTGGTCGCTAATTGTTATAATCATTAAGTAATAAGTGTATACTTAGTAATAACTCAGTATTATGTACCACTTTACTTTTGGGGGCACAGAAAGAGTAACTTGATTAAGTAATTAATATTTAATGGGTCATCACCAGTTTGTGCCATTCAACAGCTGGTTCATTGTTAATCAAGAACACCTCATGAAGAAAGTGGTCAGTATGTCAATTCAGAGATATTAATCAAGTGATCATTACTTCATGTTTCATTGATATGCTAGCTTCCACTCTTTTCATCATTATCTACTATTTAGTCCTCGAATGACACTTTTTTGTCTATCTTACTGTCTTATGTGTACCTTGTTGTCTTAGGCGAGATTCACACTACAGGAGTGTTGGGCAGATTGAACCCAGAGTCACCCATCCTGACAAGTGAAGGAAAAATCTGATCTGGGAGCTTGGGAGGTCTCGAAGGTCAGCCCAGATCCAGTCTTAAACCTCACAAACGACTCACACAGTCATCGAGCCACCAAAATGATATGAAGCGTGTTTGATACCTTGGATTTAAAATCTGGATGGCTATTATTGTCATTATGTCAGTGGTTGTTTCACAATAGCCAATGAGAGTGATATCCTGGAGCAGCTGAGGAGTGGCTAAGCAATGGTAACAACCCTAGCCCCTCAAGCTAACGTTAAAATCTCACCTCGAGTTCTGCATCAAGTTGTCGCACCACCATTTGTTTACATCTGCTTCCCCATGAGATCACATCTGAGAGATCACAAGCTGCATTGCTCCTTCTGGCACAATAATCATGATAATATCCTCTATGTGATGCCATTATTTTCAAGTCCCGTGCATGTTTGAGATTAGAGAGAAGAACACCTGTGAAGATTCTCCTTATGTGATGCTGCAACCCGACTTCACAATAGTTAAGAATTTACACTCTGAGTTTGAGCCTGGCACTTTGTGTGAACGAAATATTTTGAAAATAGATTCTGCTCCTGTCTGCACTACCTGATGTAAGTTTGATAACTAAATTAAGTTAATGTGCAAAAGTGGTCCATTGTGTTCCCAGATCTCCAACATTACAAATGGTGACTGGTAAGAGAGAGAGATTTTGTTGATTTTTGTTGTGAAATTTAAGCATGCAGTAGCTTATATTACACGTGTGGATGAAGGTTCTCAGTCATCCAGGTAGTGCTGTGCGATATGGACAACATTTTATATCTTGATATAGCTAATTTTATATCCCGATAACGATATATATCCCGATATAGTATTTTTAGTCATAGTTTTTTAGTTATAGTTTATTTTAGTCAAATTCTGACAGTAAAACGGGTCATCTCGCAGGGGTTGTGCGGCTCTTATTACTGTTTTACAAACGTGTCTTTCACAATGTTAGCTTATGAGAAAAAGTCCCCAGTGCATCACGTGATGAAGTAATTAAACGGCTTGGCCACGACAAAAAAACTGGCTTCAAGGCCTGGCGCTCTTTGTGGGGTTTGATCTCGACAATGTTAATGTGTGGGAAACACTGCACCTACAATGCAGTAGGAGTTCCCTCCCCAGACAACTTAACAACCATTCACACCTGGGCTCACCTAGCCTTAGCAACCCACATGAACGCCGGTTGAGTCAACAACCCACAAGTAGCCATAACGACTCTGAAACTCAGAGCTGACACGTGTTCTTAACGACTCTGTAAGGACACACCCATAGACTTTAAAAGCCTGCCAACTCTCCTTCAGTTAGTTAGAACTGAGGAAGCCTCTTTGATGAGAGGTGAAACATCTTCAAGAAACTGAAACAAGTCCAGTTGCCTACGATACACATGTGGCACAATAAGTCATGTGTTGTTAATTAAAAAGAGCTGTAATGTAAGGGCAGAGAGTTTTGTATATTTAACGTGTTTATTTAATTTAATTTCAAACCTTAGGGGTGGCTGTAGCTCAGTGGGTAGAGCAGGTAACTAGCGATCAGAAGGTCGCTGGCTCGAATCCCGGCTCCCGGAACTGAGCTACATGTCGAAGTATCCTTGAGCAAGATACTGAACCCCCAAATTGCTCCTGATGTGCAGATGGCACCTTAACGGAAACAGTGTCAATTAAAATGACATACAATTACAAGCAGGTAGTGGAGAGTAGTCTGTGGATCGATCCCAAAATATCGATAAAATCAATACTCAGAATCAAAGATTCTAGTGTCTATTGGATCAATTCATTTTAGCTCCTCTATGTTGTGCTCAAATATTTGTATGTCATCAGCGAGTAGAGTGGTCTAAAATGTTTCATTGTGTTGAACACATTTAAGCCTTCTCTTTGCTGCTCTTTGCCGTTGTCCTGTCATCACCACATCTGGTGCATTGTGCACATGCAGCTCATCCCAGTGCGCACTCTGACCACTAGCATTGTTGGGACCCACAGATGAAGTCGTTCATGGTGGATTTCAAAGTGGACTCAGTTCCCCAGAATTCTCCAGTCTTCACACCTAGGTGCGAAGACTGCCAAGAGACCCAGCTTTGAGCTACTATTGGTCAGGGTGACAGACCCCCCACAGTTGCTGAGAACTGCCAGCTGCATTTCCAACAGGCCCAAAGAACCTCTCCTCACAGCAGCAATGCAAGGTCCTGCTAGGATACCAGCTCAGTTAGCACCAGCAGCTGTGACGCAAAGATTACAAGCTAACTCCAAAATCCAAAGAACACAAAGCAAGTCAGCACTGAGCTGCTATCCCTGCAAAGGAATGGAGCGACTAGTTTCTTCCATCCACTGTCTTTCATCAGACCTTGCACAGCAAGAACAACACTGTTCAACATTGGGGTTACAGCCTTGCTCATCAGCTAAGGAACCACCAGCACCTTTTCTTCAAAGACTGGTAACGTTGAACTGGGCCTACATAGCACACAGTATAGTATAGCACGGCTAAGCACAGGACTTTTTAACTGTGGTTGATGTAATGCATATGTGTTCAATCTATGTGTTTGTTCATTGTTTGGGTGTTATTGTGATCTCAGGTCAGGTTATTGGTAGTTTACTTTGCTACACGGCTAATTTGACATTATTTGAATTATGCTTCTCACAGACTTCTCACAGGTCTTTGCATGCAAATAACCATCTTTTCTAACCTGGCAGGACATCACAAACACACACACACACTCCTTCAGCCTGGAACTTATCACATCTACGTGTGATATCAGTGAGCTAATGGTGTGAGCACCAGCATTGTTTCGTTGTTCTCTCCTATCAAAGAAGCAAGGGGTGATCCACTATCTTGGACCTGAGTCCAACCCTTTGATAAGCAATTTTGTTTGTAGTCTGCATTTGTCCATGCCATGCCGTGGCACTTTGAACCCTAGCCATTTTGTTTGTGTTCTTCCAGACACACAAACACACACACACACACACACACACACACACACACACACACACACACGTATATAGTACATGTTAGATAGATTGTGCATTTTAATTTTGTGTTGAATAAAATACTTTTGAACCTACATGCTGTCTATTTAATATTGTACAAAAGTGAATGTTGCCAACCTCGACTGTCAAGTCATGTTGTTTTACTTAAATTGAGTACCAGCTTGAGATAGATAAGTGCTTTCTGGAGGCCGCTAAAAGAATGCTGCAGGTAGTCAGCGGCCATGTTTCCAGAAGAGATTTAAGTTGTCAAAGTACACACCATTGAGGTTGCATGCAGATACAAACCAGGTGTTGAGACTGAGCAGCCTACTGAAGCACCTTACCCTGCCCCCGAGAATGGGAGTTGGGCCAGATATGTACACACAACTATGGGACTGTTTGAGGACGTTATAGAGATTTGTAAAGTCCTGTTTTAACATTTCTGTCTGTTCTTTATTAACGTCATTTGTGCCTATACAGCCAACAATCCTGTTAACCTCATGGTAAGATCGTATTATGTCTGAGCAATGTCCTGCACTGTGGCACCAGTGACGATCGAATCACTAATGATGAGGGTGGATGGTGGAGTTGGCATTAGTTGGTGTAGATCGCGTGGGCGGGCATCAACTCCTGTGGTTCCAGGAAGGCAGTGGTCCACTGCTGACCCCACTTTTGGTGGTGCCAGACGCCGAGGGACAGGCATTGATGAGGAGCCAACATCGCTCACGGGAGGGGAGTCAGAACAGTGCCCCTTTCAGCATTTTAGGGTCGGAGGTGGAGGTCATTGACTGGGGAGGAGGCCATCTTTTAGGCTTTTCCATGGTGGAAGGTCAAGCCGTCAGATCAGCCCGAGTCTGAAGTAGTGAAGAAGAAGTAGCGTCGGCATCTGCCACCAGTGTTGAGGAACCCACAGTGTTTGCATCAGCCACAGGTGGTGGAGAACCAGTGGGTTAACCACTGTTTTACCTCATAGAGAGCTGGGGCCTCATCACAGAGAACCAGTTCGAGAGATCCCGAGGTGGTAGGGCAGACTTGACTGGACTTCTCTTTCTGCCTTGGGCCATCACTTCTGCCCATGACACTTCCATAAAGCTGGACAGCAGTGGATCTTTCTTTCGTAGTTCACCGGAGAGCCGCTGAATGTCTGCCTTGAGGTTAGTGATACTCCTGTTTGCTTTTTGGAGCAGTACATAGTCCTAGTACACATGGAATCAACTATGTGGCTAATTTGAACATAATTTATTTCAACAAACAGGATGAGTTTATGCTGGGGCGACTCAGAGTGACAGCTCTGAGATAGCATCTCAGTTTTTGATTAAATGCAACTTAAAATCCACATGTAATGGCAAAAAATCAGTCCAGGTAAAAAATGTGATTGTAGATGATAGTGATCTAAAACATGTATCACAAAAACGCTTGAAACCGGATAATTTCTCGGGTAAGAAAAGATTGTGACAGAGCTTCTGACTTCTGATAGCCTCTGACCTCAGGACCCCTAATGTGGTAGCAATGACGATGAGCCCTTGTGTGAGAGAGCACCAGTCGCTGATATTAACAATTCATATCAATGGTTAATAAAAAATATGGTGTTATATAGTGTTACTCTGAGCAAGCATCATTTATTTGTAAATAACTGCGACCTATTGCCCTTTGAGAGAAGAGAAAATGTGTCTTTATATGCATTTGTTATTTTCTATTATAGTTCATGGTAAACAAGTCAGATAATGAGAAAATGGAAACAGACAAGGCTGTGTAGCGATTGGGAATCTAAAGTGACATATTTGCACTTTGCAGAAAATCTTAACTAAATGTGTAGCACCAGATAAAGCAACTGTCACATCATTCCTTGCATCACTACACATACAAAACACAGATACAGACTATAATATAAGAATAAATAATGGAAGCAACAATATAAGAACTTCTGCAGAGAATTATAAAAGAGTTTGTGCAAATGGACATGGCTTAACTGTAGGGTGAATAATGCTGGAGCAAAAGTAAGGTGGTCATAAATTAAAAACATGGCAAGAATAATAACTGCTCTGGATGATATCATTTAAATGCAATTAGAAAATATGTATAATATCAAGGACAAAAGCAGGTAGTGCATGAAGCTAATATAGCCAGACACTGATGGTCCAGCATATGCCAATCGCCATATGGCCTGGTGAACAAGACTTCCTCAGTCTGTCCATTGAGCAGGACAGAATCAACAGTCTGCCACTGAACATTCTCCTCTGAATAATGAATGTGCTGTGTAGAGGGTGATGGGCATTGTCCATGATCCACAACAGTTAATTTAGGCATCTTGTCTCTGCCACTGACAAAAGGGAATCCAGCTCCATGCCCTGGGCAGTGTTCAGCAGCAGATGGTTTGACCTACACCATGACAAAGTCCTCCACCAAGCTCCTGTTCTCGCCCTCCTGTCCACTTGAATATATACATATATATATATATATATATATATATATATATATATATATAGATTTGATGCATAAGACATGACTTGAGTTGTGCTTGAAATCAAAAGTGTAAAGGGTGAACAAGACAGGTGAGAACACAGTCCCCTGGTGTGCCAGTGCTCTTGACTACAGTCTCGCAGGAGTGGTTCCTTAGCCTGAAAAACTGTGGTCTCCACATACGGTAATCCTTGATCCAGGCCACCAGGTATGAGTCCGCCCTAACCTGTGTCTAATATTTCAAAAGGAGGGGCTAGGTGGGTTTGGAGGCACTGGAAAATACAAACAAAAAAACATCATCCTCACGGCACTACTCCCCTAGTCCCGATGAGTGCATGGCAGACCTTGGGTCTAAGGAGATGTAGCAGCAATTAGCCCAAGGTGTACCTTTCGTGTGACGTCAGGGCGACTGGCCTAGAGTCATTCAGCAAACTGGAGTGTGCCTTTTTTGGCACTCGGGTGAGACACAATGTGTTCCACAGTCAAGGGACACTCCCCAGTTCAGGTTAAAAACATATTGAAGGTGCTCTCCCAGTTTGACAGCACAGGCCTTGAGCATTCTTGGACAGACCCTGTCTGGACCACTTGCCTTGCTGGGACAAAGTCTCCTCAGCTGATTTGTGGCAATGGTGGGAGAAGGGAGAGGGGGCATATTAGCGCTTTTAGACATACAGTCGTGGTCAAAAGTTTACATACACTTGTAAAGAGCTTGTTTTGCATGGCAGTCTTGAGTTCCAATGATTTCTACAGCCCTCATTTTTCTGTGATGAAATGAGTGGAACACAAACTACTTTGTCACAAAAAAATAATAAAAAACATTCATGAAGTTTGGTTAAATAATGAATTTATTAGAGGTCTCTAAATGTGACCAAATCTGCGGGGTCAAAAATATACATAAAGCAACCTGAACAATCAAGTTTGTTGAGAATAGAAAGTTGTGTCAATCTTCTGAGTGATTATGATTGATAGTGGCTGATGACTTTTCTGGGCCCTTTTTAATAGGGCTTGTTTGATACGTCCATTAGACTCAGCCATACACACTACAATGGAAAAGTCTAAGGAGCTCAGCATTGATCTGAAAGAACACATTATTGATTTGAACAAGTCAGGAAAGTCACTTGGAGCCATTTCAAAGCAGTTACAAGTCCTGAGATCAACTGTCAAAACAATTCTTTGTAAGTATAAAGTGCATGGCACAGTTGTGATACTGCCATGATCAGAAAGAAAATGCAAACTATTACCTGCTGCTGAGAGAAATTGGTCAGGATGGTCAAGAGTCAACCAAAAACCACCAAAAGGCATGTCTGCAATGAATTAGAAGCTACTGGAAGGTGTCAGTGTCCACAGTCAAGTGTGTTTTGCATTTGCCATAAGAGGCTGCCATTTAAGAAAGAAGCCCTTGCTCCAGACGCTGCACCTTAAAGCTTGACGGAAGTTGACATTGACAAAGTAAAAAACTTCTGGAGGAAAACTCTGTGGTCAGATGAAACAAAAATTAAGTTGTTTGACCACAATGACCAGCAATATGTTTGGGGACGAGAAGCTGCTACCTTTAACCCCAAGAACACCATACCTGCTGTCAAGCACGGTGGTTGTAGTATTATTCTGTGGGGCTGTTTTGCTGCCAGTGGAGCCTGTGCTCTAAAGAAATTAATTGGAATAATAAAGAAGGAGGATTATCTCCAAATTCCTAAAATCATCAGCCAAAAGATTGGGTCTTGGGTGCAGAAGGGCAGGGGTACTCAGTTAGAAACTCAAAAGGTCCACTCACCAAATTTCCAATCTGTCCAGGGTCCGGAACAGTGACGGTAATTCCAAAATTAGAACTCCGAACAAAAAAAGGCAGTAAATCCACAAAGAACATTTGAACTATCCACAAAGGATGATTTGTTCTGTCCACATCAGTGTGAAAAGTGACACTTTTTTTGTGCCACCAGTTCTTTACCGGAAACCGGAACCGGCTACCACAGGACGCACTGATCGGCTCGGCTTGGCTCTGAACAACAAACTCTATTTTTACTAGTGTTAGGCCACTTTTAAAGAAATCATGTGAGAAACTCTGCCTGTTTAGAAAACACACTTTACACCTGGACGACAAAAGTCAAGCATCGGACCGGGGTTTTTATATTTTTTATATTTTTGCTCCTTTGAGCAACTGGTGCTATGCCTATCATGGTTTGTTTTTAGCCTAGCAACTATGCTAGCCCATGGCTCCTGCATGGTCTGAGTCCTAATTCTCCACCACATCTCGGATTGAAGGAACTTACCAGAGCGATCTCATCCTCCTCGGGCCCTTGGCGGTAAGTCTCCTGCCTATCATCTTCTCTGGAAACCTGTGTTGTTATCGCCTCGGGCTCCACTGGAGCCCTGGCATGTAAGTTTTCAGTCCCCGCCCCCCTGCTGCTCCTCATACTCAGACTGCCACTCCAGTGTTGCCTCTGGACTGCTTTCCAGGCTCGTTGCTGGCTCCTTGTTTTTGTTTGTTATTTCAGCTCCGCTGATGGCTCCCACTGCAGAATTCGTGGACCTAAAGAATGAACTCCAGTCCATAGAACGCCTCATTGATGAACTCCTCCAGCGGCAGTCCGTGCTGTGTTCCCAGCTGGCAACGCTCGAGTCTGCGGATACTCAGCGGTCCTCAGCCCTGGCCCCGGCCCCGGCGGCGGCGGCGGTTCCTGACGACGTTCCCGGCTCAACCTCCACTCCAACCTGGGCTTGTGTTGTTAAACGCCAGAAAAAGCTCTCTCTGCCCCTCTATGACCCATTCGGTCCCGGTATAAATGATGTCACTCTGGCAAACTTTTTCTCCCTTCTGGCGAAACTTCCCCCTGAGCCAGTCTCTCCCCCTCCAGCACGCAGTGCAGCCCAAACCCAAAAGCGCTCCGCACCACCCAGTATCTGCTCACCCTCGAGTTCAGCATCCTCTCCACCGGCATCTCCGGGCCGCAAAAGACGGCAGGGTCCTCCAAGTTTCTCAACCAGAAACTAGCAGTTTACAATGATAACCTGGGAACTGAAAAACCGTAACTCTTAATAATTGCAGACTCAATTGTCAGATTTGTCCAACTCCCAGGCGCTATCACCTACTGTCTTTCAGGTGGTAAAACAACCGATTTTATTGAGCTTATTCCTGCACTGCTTGACCTTCATCCTTCCATCAGCACAGTTATAGCTCATACTGGCACAATTGACGTAATGTCTAGGCAATCATCAAAGCTGCACGCGGAGCTGGAGTCCCTGTCCTTCACAATCGAGAGCCTGGGGAGGCGCTGTGTCCTGTCTGGACCAACTCCCACCCTATACGGCAGCTCTGAACGTTTCAGCCGTCTCTTCAACCTACACCTGTGGATGCAAAACTTTTCCTCTGCTACTGGTCTTGGTTTTGTTAACCATTTTGACTCTTTCCGGTCCATGATCTTTTTAAATCTGATGGGCTGCATCCAAACAGGAAGGGAACAAGGAGGCTGACCATGAATTTTATTGATTTTATTGCCTTTTGCTCGAATTGACATTTTCCCCAGCAGGTCCCCAATCAGCGATCTGGCCCAGCCTCTTTTAGACCCCCCGCCCCTGACTCTCTGCTAGAGTTTCTCCTAGTGTTTCTCATAGTATTTACTCTGATGGTTCTCCTATTGGTTGTTCCAGTTCAATTGCAAGCTTCAGTTTCAGCTCTGCCAACAGCTCTTTCATTCCTGTTAGGATCTCTGGGAGGCAGCATGTAAGACCGAATGTGTGCCCTCCACTCAGACCCAGTCCTGTTGCAATTAATATAACAATTAGTATGACCCCATTCACTAGCCCCATCTTGTGGCCACTTCCACCAGATATTTATAACATAACGACCATTTCAAACAGATACTCTCGGTGTAAATCAAGGGCTATTAAATCTGCTAATTTTACAAATCTGACAATGTCCAGAGCTGGGTGCTCCTCACATCAGCAGCGCGGTGTTAACCAAGCCAATCTTCACCCTCTACTCCATGCACCAACTCAGAATAACATGGACCTTAATATTGTCCTGGTTAATGCAAGATCCATATCAAATAAAACTTTTATATTGAATAATTTCTTTACATCCCACACTCTGGATTTCATGTTCTTAACCGAGACATGGCTGCAAGTTGGGGAGTGTTCAGCTTTTTCGGAACTTCTCCCTCCTAACTGCTCCTACTTTAGCTCTCCTCGAACCACTGGTAAACGTGGAGGACTGGCAGCTGTTTTTAAATCTGTCTTCCAGTGCCAGTTGGCTACACCTGTTAATTACTCTAGCTTTGAGCTGCTACTGTTTGAACTAAATGGCCTGTCCCCTGTCCTCTGTGCAGTGGTGTATCGACCACCAAAATTCAACAAGGATTTTATAAAGGAATTTTCCGAATTTTTATCTGGCATTGTATTAGACTATGACCATCTTTTAATCTGTGGTGATTTTAATATCCACGTATGCTATGAGGAGAAACCTATGGTTAAAGATTTCATTGATTTAATTAACTCCTTTAACCTCACTCAGGCAGTGACAGGTCCCACCCACAAGAAGGGGCACACGTTGGACCTTGTGCTGTCCCTTGGTGTCTCTGTCGTTATTAATGAAATTTGTGACACATGTATATCAGACCATCTGCCTGTTCTGTTCACTACAACTGTCGCCTGCTCTGTAAAACCCTCTCCTCCTGCACTTCACCGCCGTGCTATAACCAGCAACACCCCATCGAAATTCTCTGCTGCCTTTAAAGACACTGTGCTCTTTAGCTTAGATGCACACACTGAAACCTTGTCTGCTGATAGTCTTTTGGATCTTTTCAATTGTACCTGCATTAACATTTTAGATCTTGTTGCCCCTCTAAGAAGGAAACACTCAAAAGCACCTTCAGAACCATGGCTAAATAACCATACCCGCTCCTTGAGACGTGCCTGTCGGCAGGCGGAACAGTGATGGAAAAAGGAGAAGCTTCAAGTGTCGTATGAGATTTTGCAGAGTTGTCTGTCTGACTATCAAGAAGCTGTTAGAAGTGCAAAAACTGCATTTATTTCTCAATTAATCTCCAAAAACTGTCATAGGCCACAGGTATTGTTCAGTGCCTTTAATTCTTTGGCCAATCCGTGCGACGCAGCCAATGTCACACCTTCGCCCATCTTCTGTGATAGATTCTTAAGATTTTTTGCTGAGAAAATATCTGTCCTCAGATCCTCGTTGTCCAGTTCCACTGATCTTGACCCTCATATGGTATCTATGTGCCCAGCAGTGTTGGATCATTTTGAGCCCATCTCACTGGCAGCTCCACAGGGAGTTGTCCATCATCTCCGCCCTACTAACTGCCCTTCTGATAACATTCCCTCTCGCCTGTTGAAGGAGGTTTTTGACACTGTGGGGACATCAATCCTTTCACTGATAAATACGTGTCTTGTGTCTGGTTGTGTTCCTGCTCATTTTAAACATGCTGTTGTAGAACCCCTGTTAAAAAACAAAAATCTCGATCCCACTGTACTCTCCAACTTTAGGCCCATTTCCAAATTGCCCTTTCTGTCCAAAGTCATGGAGAAAGTTGTTTCATCGCAGCTTCAAGATTTTTTAGATCAACATGGTATCCATGAAAAATTTCAATCTGGTTTTAAACAGCTTCATAGCACTGAGACAGCTCTTTTAAAGATTTTTAATGATTTGATCTTAGCAGTCGACTCCGGTCACTCGTCAGTCCTTGTTCTCCTCGACTTAACAGCTGCTTTCGACACAGTCGACCACAATATCCTCCTGTCCCGCTTGGAGAGCTATGTTGGGATCAGGGGTACTGCTCTAAAATGGTTTAACTCCTACCTGACGGACAGGAATTTTTCAATTCGCCTGGGAGATTATTTATCTCATATGTGGTGTCCCCCAGGGTTCGGTTCTGGGCCCCACCCTATTTTCATTATATATGTTGCCCCTAGGTTCTATATTTGAAAAGCATAATGTCTCGTTCCACTGTTTTGCTGATGATGTTCAGATATACATGCCCTTAAAAATCAAAAGCAAAGGTGCATTGCAACCTCTGCTTGATTGTCTGGACGAAGTTAAGTTGTGGCTGTCCTAAAACTTTTTAAAATTAAATGAGAGCAAGACAGAAGTTATTGTGTTTGCGCCCCACTGCCATTGGGGGATGAACCTATCCTTGGGCCTATCTCCTCAAATATGCTCAATTCCGTGAAAAGTCTGGGAGTGCACCTTGATAGTTCTTTTAAATTTGGAAAACAAATTTCATCGGTGGTCAGCTCAAGCTTCTTCCAATTGAGATTAATAAGCAAAATAAAAGCCTACCTTCCCCCGGGTGACTCAGAGAAAGTGGTACATGCTTTTATTACAAACCGGCTGGACTACTGCAACGCTCTGTATGTGGGCCTAGACCAGTCCTCTATCCAACGTCTCCAGCTGGTCCAAAATGCGGCCGCTCGCCTTTTAACAGGCACCAGGAAAACTGAGCACATAACCCCAGTGTTGAGGTCCCTCCACTGTTTGCCAGAGGATAAGTTTTAAAATTTTATTATTGACTTTCAAGGCCATGAATGGCTTGGCTCCCCCTTATCTAGGTGACCTGCTTGTTGCCCACACTCCATGTAGAACATCACGGTCAGCCGACCAATTCCTCCTCAGCATACCAAAATCTAGGCTAAAAACAAGAGGTGATCGAGCCTTCGTGGTCGCTGCTCCAAAACTTTGGAACAAATTGCCATTCTGCATTAGAACAGCTCCAAATTTAGAAAATTTTAAATCCCTGCCGAAAAACCCACCTCTTCTCCCTGGCTTTTAACACTCCTAACTGACTGATTGTTTTATCATGACAGTTCTTATTGTTTCTTATATTTTATTTTATTGTTTATTTTATTGTTTTATTGTGTTTTATTGTGCTTTTATCCGATGTATTTAATTGTAATTGTATTTGTTTTTAATTGTAAAGCACCTTGGCTAAGGTGCTATATAAATAAAGCTTGACTTGACTTGACTTTAAACTTGGGCACAAAAGGTGAGGGCCAGGCATAGACACTGGTGTAAGTGTTCATTAGTGAGTGTACTCCTGTATTTGTTCTTCACCGTAGTCATCGTTGAAAAGGCTGACTCACAAGAGTATGTTGAAGGGAAGACGGTGAGAATGTTCAGGGCCATTTTCTGCAAGACGGGGACACCTGCTGCAGGGACCATCTTCGTCCAAAAGGTTGCAGGGTCACAAAGAGATTCCTGCAGTGCAAGGTTTTCCTGAAGCTCAATCAGCTCTGATTAAAGAGAAGCAACACTAGCCCATAGGCAGACCTTCAGGGCTTCAATCGAGAATTCTGTGATATTTTTCACCAGGAATGGATTTTCAATGCACAGTAAGACTTGTTTTCCCAGAGGGAAATCTCCAAACCGGGTTTCAAAATTTTCAATCAATTTGTCCAGGACTGCCACATAACTGTGATGCTGTGTTCCTGAAGCTTGACTTTTCAGTTTTGGAAAGTGAAGCAGGCCCTCCTCCTGTATGTCACTTTTGAATATTTCCAGTTTGCTTTGAAAGGCACGGATAGCTGACATGAGGTTACACACTGTGTTATTTTTGCCCTGAAGTTTCAAATTCAGATTATTGAGGTGGCAAGTAATGTCTGATAGAAATGTAGCAATTTCCATGTTTTCCTTGTTTTGCAGGAATTCCAGAAATGGTTTTGCTTTTGGACTCTTCTGATTCAACAGAAACGTTTCTAGGTCTTTCCGTAGTGTCCAAAATCGCTCCAGTACATTGCCTTTACTGAGCCACCTGACATTGTTGTGTAGAAGCAAATCATCAAATTCTGCCTTAACCTCTGTGAGGAATGTGTGCAGCAAGCGATGCTGCAGAGCAGTTGATGCCCTCAAAAAATTGACAAGTCTCATTACTGTTGTCATGATTTTTGAGTACTCCTTTCCAAGGCTGGCACACAAAACCATCTGATGAATGACACAGTGGCATGCTATGAGGTCAGGGTGATGAACCTTTAAGCGGGACACTAATCCCCTCCCTCTCCCAGTCATACTTGGGGCTCCATCAGTAGCAATGGAAACAACATGCTTCAGGTCTATCTCTCGGTCTCTCAACATCTCCATCACTTCTTCATAAATGTCATCCCCTCTTGTATGCCCATGAAGGTTTGTGAGGCCTAACACATCTTCGAAGGATTCCCCCTTCTCTTCATCAAAAAATCTGACAAACACCAGAAGTTGGGCATTATCTGTGTTGTCTGTGGATTCATCCAAAGCCAATGAAATGCATTTAGCCTTTTTAACAGCAGATTTCATTTGGTCCAATAAATCATCAGCAAGGATTTCAGTTCGTCTTACTGCAGTGGAATCAGAGAGGGGTATTTGATTTATTTTTTGTATGATGTCATCTTTTTGAGTTCCCTCAAACAGAGCGATTGCTACTTCATTCATGCACTCCTTCACGATTTCCGCGTCAGTGAATGATTTTTTTGTGCTTGCCCAAGACCCATGCCACTTGCAGTGAAGCTTCAGTTCCATGCTCCTGTTGTGTGGCTGACCTGACTATCATAGTGCGTGTTGCTTGGTATGATGCTTGCATTTGGCTTATTTTTCTGGTCCTTACCTCAGAGTTTTGTGGGTAATTCTGCTCGAAGTGGCCATGCTTTGTTTCATAATGACGATTTATGTTTCCACTTTTGACAAGGGCAACTATCTCATTACAGATTAAACACATTGGTTTTGTGCTCCCCGCGGGCAGCACAAATGCATATTTGTCAGTCTACTCTGTCTTAAATTCACGATTTTCGGAATCCACCTTTCACTTTTTGTCAAGTTTGGAGCACGCCATGATTTTTGCTTACCAAAGAAACAGGTACCGTTCGCAAATCTGACCGTGTTGTTGTAGCTAATGATGACCTGTGTGACCGCGGTGAAGTTAGTTTTAAGTTGAATATTCGATAGGTTTACCCGGAGCGAAGAAGAGCGAATGTCTGTCAAATATCCAACTTAAAACTAACTTCACTGTGGTACTGTGGAGGAGTACTGCAGTAACGGAAGAAAAAAAAAGCACTCACGGCCACAATGAGTTGTTATAATGATGTTAAACAACAGCTGATAGGACATTTGGATTGGGCACAGGGTAGATACGTGATTGGAAACACATCCAGAAATCACACGCCAATGAAATCTCGCTTGGATCACTATGAAAAAAATTGGAATATTGATTTTTGTCTCGGTCCGAATATAATATTCATAAGTATGTTTTAATCAGCGCACAAAAATAAGAGTGCTTTCATTACCTTAGAAAGAGCCATTTATTTCTACATAGGGATCGGGCCTCGTCCACGGAGGTCACCATGTTGCACGGGCATGTTTCTACAGTAGCCCAGACAGGCAAACCTGGAACTAGTGAGGGCCTTTTGTGTTTTCGCTTGGCTGTTTCCTGCCAAACAATTTGTATTGTGAGAAATTTGAAACCACAATCTGATAAAGGATGGATGTTCATACTTATTTTGTACAAAATAAATCACATGAATGAATGAATGAATCATTATCGTAAACTCCAAGACACTAAATGAGATCTGGAAAAGTGATGCCATAAATGTTTGCAGACTGATGCTGAAATGTCCTGCTTTCTGTTGGACAGGTAAGAGTAACGTTAAAGATTACAACCGACCAAAATATATATTTCCCCCCGCTGCTAATGGTACAAAACCTAGATAATGTACAATGTTTATTAGCACTGAAAAGAAATGCCACCACGTATAAGTTCAGTTTGTGCCTCTCAGAGAGCTGGTGGTAACATTGCATTAGCAAGATTCATTTAGATTTATTCCATATCTGTTGCAGTAAGACAACACATGGAGATACAGTTGTGCTCAAAAGTTTACATACCCTGGCAGAATTTTGATTTTTTTGGCCATTTTTCAGAGAATATGAATGATAATACAAGAACTTTTCTTTCACTCATGGTTAGTGGTTGGGTGAAGCCATGTATTATCAAACAACAAAGTCTGCCAGGGTATGTAAACTTAGGGCACAACTGTATTAACTAAGGTATTTAGGCTGGGAGTGTGCCAAAGATGTCACACTGTGGTGAGGGATGTCTTGTCCTGGGTTTTGTGTCTCGTGAACTTCCTTTTTTATTTTGAAAAGTAACTCTCCTCTCGTTTCAGGTCACTTGCCCTTCCTCATGTGCCACCAGTCTGACGTCTCCCCTAATCCCTAATTGTTTCCACCTGTGTTCCCTCACCTGATGTGTCTTATAGTCTCCTTTTGTTCTCTGCCAGAGTGTTGTATTCGTCGCGCACCCCAGCTCTCATTCACAGCCTCGTTCAAGCCAAGAATCAAAGTTTGTATTTCTTTTTCTTGATCCTATTAAGTGAGTGACTTTTGTTTGTAATTTTTCTCAGTGTATTCAAGTCTAAGTTCATAGCCATTTGTTTGCCTCCGGTGGAGTGCCTCTTTTGTTTCATTAATTTTTCATAGTCAGTCGAGAGAGTAGTTTATGTTTATAGCCTTTTCTTCATTCTCCAATTGGAGTGATTGTTTTTTTTTGTTATAAGTTTTCATAGCCGAGTAAGCCAGAGTAGTTTAGTTCTTAGTTCTTTTCTTTGCCTCCTCAGGAGTGATTTTCTGTTTCCTTTCCCTTTTTCTTTGAGGTTGTTTTGCCTCAATTTGTTGTTGTACTGTTTCTTGTTTCCTCAGCCTGCAGATGAGATATTGTGATTTATAGCCTATTTATTTGTCACCTTGCTTAAGAGTTCAAGTGAAGAAAACACATTTCACAATAAAAGCCTGCTCTAATTGTCCTAAATTCTGCTCCCGAGTCCTCCTTTCAAGCCCAGGCCTGACAAAAGACAGTCGAAGTAATGACTTAATGTGACAGAAACTGAGGAGAAGTCCGCTCATCATCAAGTTAATACATTTTGTGAATATTTTTCAGTGCTCCAGAATTTCTTTGTATGATCCTAATTAATTTTCTTTTTTGAGTTATAACCTATAGTTTTATAGACTAAATAACTAAATACAGCTAGCTTTACCTCATCACTTGAATTAGTAGAAATACTCTACGCTGTTGAGTCCATATTTAGAAAATGTGTTTCTTGTCCATGAGGGCAACTGGAGCTTCTGGAGCTTCTCCAACGTCTTCAGAAAGGGAGGGGTGAGTGAGGGAGTGTTGCAATCTAGAACCTCACCGCTAGATGCCGTTAAATACTCGATATATGGGAAAGAATGTTTCACCATTCTTGCATAGAAAACATTTCCGAATATTCACATCAATGATTTACAGGATTTTTTTTCTTAAGATGTGTGCATACATGAGAAACAATGTATATTCTCAACATCAGAGCTCTCTTGTGCAAGGGCTACATCACTAGGTGATTATTAGCAGGTCTGGAAGGACAGGATTTTGAATGGACAGGGATGTTAAATTTGGCAGCTTCTTTGGCTGCATGGTCATCCAAAGCAGTGTAATATGAAATATCAGCAATTTGGCATGCATTTAACTAGGGCTGCATAACATGGCAAAAATCATATTGCAGTTATTTTTGCAGACATTACAATTGGGACACGATAAACAAATAGCAGGAATGATCATTTCCACATCTGAACCTCATTTTAACTAAAAAACTATTAAAATCCTGATGATGTGACATTTATTGGGGTCTGTACCAAACAAACAGGTTTTTCTGGAGAACAAGATTTGTATGCCAGCACATCTCTGCAACACTGCAGTACATCGTTACAATGCTGTTTGGCATTTTATCTTTATAAAAAAATGCAGCTTCCGTGATTCGGATATTGCACATTTAACAATTTACAAAACAATTATGCAGTGTTGAACACGTATCCCAGAGATTGAGAATTTGCCTACAATACACTAGAGGCATGTAAGCATCTAGAAGCATTTTTGTAGTTTGTGTAAATGGCAAAGGTATTACCTTTTGTGAACGCTGATTACTAGGTCATATAACTATACTGGATAATGAAAGATAAATAACTTTGGGTATGCACCAGCATATTGAAAGACACGCCTGATAAGAGCCAATATTTTGTCTGTGGGACGTACATGATTAAATTGTGAGGTAACAGACAGAATAATTGTAAATGTTTTTCTACTAATGTAGACATAAATAAAAATCACCCATTTTTCAGCCCAGTCACCAAGATACATTTTTCTATATCACATATCGCGTTCACATTACATGTTTATTAACTGACTTTCATGTCAGGGGTGGAAGGTAAATACTGTATATATAAATACTGTACATAGTATATTTTTGTTGTTTTGTTTATTTCTGACTTGCTTTGGCAATGTATGAATTTGACTGAACTGAATTGGTAGATCTGAATTTTACAGGGGAGATGAGGGGGTGATAACTGGACAGACTGCAAAACCAGGCAATTAAATCTGTTGTAGAAGTGGTTGAACTGGTTAGCTCTCACCTCATCCTGGATTGCTTTGCTGCTGCTCTTCTTTTAACAGCCCATGACAGTTTTCATACCATCCCAGACCATTCCTAATGTTGTTACCTCTCAACCTGTGCTCCACCTTACTTGTAGCTTTACCTCTTTCAGCCGGACCTAGAGTTCCGCCTAAACATGTTTCAGCTGTGCCTTGTCTCCATATTTGAACACCCTCTATTTTTGTTGAAGAGGTCCTTCACATCACTCAGCAGTAAAGGAATAGTTCTGTAGCAGTGATAGCTAGTAGAGGTAGCTGGAGCAGTTGCAGTAGCAATAATGCAGTAATACAGGAAATGCAAAAACTCCTGTTTAAAATATTATGAATGAATTCAACATTTGCTGATATCCCATCAAATATCCTCCCTTACCCAAAGATTCCACTTGATGCATGCGCGTTGTGTTCCGGCTCCAGTATGGTTTTGCTCCGTCGTCTGCGTCCGGCAACCCCACTGGCTGCGTCTTGAGTCCGGCACGGCGCAGTACTGCCGGACAGCTAGAGCTGCCAGACCGAGGAGTTCCCGCGATAATTACATAATCACGCGCAACTGCACACAACACAAAGTGTTTCCAACCAAAGGATGAGAAAAAGTGCTTGTATTTGTCTTTTTTGAGATTTTTGTGCTGGCGTCAGCATGGAGTGTTTTATGTTTTTTTTATGTCAACATAACCGGATGTTATGTTGTTATTTTGGTGTCTGACTTCTTGACTGCTCTGTGCTGAATTCTGCTGAATTGCTGCGTCGTGCTCCGGCATCCAGCAGAAATAGAAGTTCTGCGTATCTGCTCCGGAAGGCTCTGGACTGCCGGAGATGGGACGGATCAGATACGCGACGCAGCGGAGCCAGTGGAAGTAAACACATAGACTAGAGTGAAACCTATCAGCTCCGCTGCCGTGGCGGAGCCGTTACGAAGTGGAGGCGGGCCAGACATGTATCTGGTGGATTCTAGGGATTAGTATACACACAGCATGAAATCTGTGCTGTTTCACTATTGAGCAATTTCAATTCCCTTCCTTCTGTAGCTTTGCTAACCAGACTAACCAGATAATCCACTTGTTTTACAGAGAGAATTCTGCCAGAGCCCCCACAGAAGCCTGCACTCTACTCTGAGCTCTTTCATTTTTTTTTCATTCAAATGAGAAGGCAAAAATGTTTAGTACACCAGAATTAACTACAGCATGAATCAGAATCAGACTGGTGACGGTTCCTGTTTGTTGATTGTAAGTAATTAAAATATCTAAAATGAAAATTATACCTTTAATTAAATATGATTTTGAACATACAAAAGGAATAAATACTAGGGATTTAACAACATAACGACTTTTCGCGCTAAAAAAAAATGCAGCTACCAACATGTCACATGTTTTTTCACTCATAAAGCTTGTGAATCTATCAAGGAAAAGCAATATAAATGCATTCTACCATCTCTCCTTGTCATTGTATTATTCTGTTTGAACAGCAGAGGGCGCAATCATACTGCTCCAAAAGATAGACCCCCATTATTGTGGCTCCCACGTGATCTCTCATAAGACCCGCCCTACTCTGCCTCTTATTGGTTGGCGTTGTTGGTTGCATTCTCTATGCTCGACTCACACAATATCCATCCATCCATTATCTTCCGCTTATCCGGGGCCGAGTCGCGGGGGCAGCTGCCTGAGCAGGGATACCCAGACTTCCCTCTCCCCGGACACTTCCTCCAGCTCCTCCGGGAGGATCCCAAGGCGTTCCCAGGTCAGCCGGGTGACATAGTCACTCCAGCGTGTCCTGGGTCTTCCTCGGGGTCTCTTCCTCCCGGTGGGGCATGCCTGGAACACCTCCCGAGGGAGGCGTCCAGGGGGCATCCGATACAGATGCCCGAGCCACCTCAGCTGACTCCTCTCGATGTGGAGGAGCAGCGGTTCTACTCCGAGCTCCTCCCGCGTGACAGAGCTCCTCACCCTATCTCTAAGGGAGCGCCCTGCCACCCTGCGGAGGAAACTCATTTCGGCCGCTTGTATCCGGGATCTTATTCTTTCGGTCATGACCCAAAGTTCATGACCATAGGTGAGGGTAGGAACGCAGACTGACCGGTAAATCGAGAGCTTCGCCTTTCGGCTCAGCTCTCTCTTCACCACGACAGACCGATACAACGACCGCATTACTGCGGCCGCCGCACCGATCCGCCTGTCAATCTCACGCTCCATCCTTCCCTCACTCGTGAACAAGACCCCGAGATACTTAAACTCCTCCACTTGAGGCAGGAGCTCTCCCCCAACCTGGAGGGAACAAGCCACCTTTTTCCGGTCGAGAACCATGGCCTCAGACTTGGAGGTGCTGATTCTCATCCCAACTGCTTCACACTCGGCTGCAAACCGCCCCAGAACATGCTGGAGGTCCCGGCTCGAAGGAGCCAACAAGACAACATCATCTGCGAAAAGCAGGGATGAAATCCGGTGGCTCCCGAACCAGATCCCCTCCGGCCCATGACTGCGCCTAGAAATTCTGTCCATAAAAATAATGAACAGAACCGGTGACAAAGGGCAGCCCTGCCGGAGTCCAACATGTACTGGAAACAGGTCTGACTTACTGCCGGCAATGCGAACCAAGCTCCTGCTCCGGTCGTACAGGGACCGTACAGCCCTTAGTAGAGGGCCCTCGACCCCGTACTCCCAAAGCACCCCCCACAGAATGCCACGAGGGACACGGTCAAATGCCTTCTCCAAGTCCACAAAACACATGTGGACTGGTTGGGCAAACTCCCATGAACCCTCCAGCACCCTGCTGAGGGTATAGAGCTGGTCCAGTGTTCCACGGCCAGGACGAAAACCGCATTGTTCCTCCTGAATCCGAGGTTCGACTATCGGCCGAATTCTCCTCTCCAGTACCCTGGAATAGACTTTACCAGGGAGGCTGAGGAGTGTGATCCCCCGGTAGTTGGAACACACCCTCCGGTCCCCCTTTTTGAATAGAGGGACCACCACCCCGGTCTGCCAGTCCAGAGGCACTGTCCCCGACTGCCACGCGATGTTGCAGAGACGTGTCAGCCAAGACAGCCCCACAACATCCAAAGACTTAGGTACTCAGGGCGGATCTCATCCACCCCCGGTGCTTTGCCACCGGGCAGCTTCCCGACTACCTCGGTGACTTCGGCTTGGGTGATGAATGGATCAACCTCCGAGTCCCCAGCCTCTGCTTCCTCTATGGAAGACGTGTCAGTGGGATTGAGGAGATCCTCGAAGTACTCCTTCCACCGCCCGACGATATCCCCAGTCGAGGTCAACAGCTCCCCGCCTCCACCGTAAACAGTGTTGGCGGGGTGCTGCTTCCCCTTCCTAAGGCGCCGGATGGTTTGCCAGAATTTCCTCGAGGCCGACCGGTAGTCCTTCTCCATGGCCTCCCCGAACTTTTCCCAGGCCCGAGTCTTTGCTTCCGCGACCGCCCGTGCTGCAGCACGCTTGGCCTGCCGGTACCCGTCAGCTGCCTCAGGAGTCCCCCGAGCCAGCCAGGCTCGATAGGACTCCTTCTTCAGCTTGACAGCATCCCTTACTGTCGGTGTCCACCACCGAGTTCGGGGATTGCCGCCACGACAGGCACCGGAGACCTTACGGCCACAGCTCCGAACAGCCGCGTCAACAATGGAGGCGGAGAACAAGGCCCATTCGGACTCAATGTCCCCAGCCTCCCTCGGGATCTGGTCAAAGCTCTCCCGGAGGTGGGAGTTGTAGACCTCCCCGACAGAGGGTTCCACCAGACGTTCCCAGCAGACCCTCACAATACGTTTGGGTCTGCCAAGTCTGTCCAGCTTCCTCCCCTGCCAGCGAAACCAACTCACCACCAGGTGGTGATCAGTTGACAGCTCAGCCCCTCTCTTCACCCGAGTGTCCAAGACATACGGCCGGAGGTCAGATGACACGACCACAAAGTCGATCATCGACCTCCGGCCTAGGGTGTCCTGGTGCCATGTGCACTGATGAACACCCTTATGCTTGAACATGGTGTTCGTTATGGACAAACTGTGACTGGCACAGAAGTCCAACAACAGAACACCACTCGGGTTCAGATCAGGGAGGCCGTTCCTCCCAATCACTCCCCTCCAGGCAACACTGTCGCTGCCCACGTGAGCGTTGAAGTCCCCCAGCAGAACGATGGAGTCCCCAGTTGGAGCACTCTCCAGTACCCCTCCCAGGGACCCCAAGAAGGCCGGGTACTCTACACTGCCGTTTGGCCCATAGGCCGAAACAACAGTGAGAGACCTATCCCCGACCCGGAGGCGCAGGGAAACGACCCTCTCGTTCACCGGGGAAAACTCCAACACATGGCGGCTGAGCTGGGGAGCTATGAGCAATGAGCAAGCCCACACCAGCTCGCCGCCTCTCACCGCGGGCAACTCCAGAGTAGAAGAGAGTCCAGCCTCTCTCAAGGAGTTGGGTTCCAGAGCCCAGACTGTGCGTGGAGGAGAGCCCGACTATCTCTAGCCGGTAGCGCTCAATCTCCCGCACCAGTTCAGGTTCTTTCCCCCTCAGCGAGGTGACATTCCATGTCCCCATGGCTAGAGTCACCGTCCGGGGATTGGGTCGCCGGGGCACCCGCCCAGGACAGCCACCCAAATCACACCGCACCGGCCCCTTCTGAACCCCCCTGCGGGTGGTGGGCCTACTGGAGGGCGGGCCCACGTCGCTCCTTCGGGCTGTGCCCGGCCGGGTCCCGTGGGCAAAGACCCGGCCACCAGGCGCTCGCCTGCGAGCCCCAACCCCGGGCCTGGCTCCAGGGTGGGGCCCCGGTGACGCCATTCCGGGCGACGTACACTTCCTTGATGTATTTTTAATCATAGGGGGCTGGAACCGCTCTTAGTCTGACCTGTCACCTAGGACCTGTCTGCCTTGGGAGACCCTACCAGGGGCATTAAGCCCCGGACAACATAGCTCCTAGGATCATTCAGGTACTCAAACCCCTCCACCACGGTAAGGTGTCGGTTCACACAATAGCTTTGGTGATATCTGTTTTCAGTGCTGTTTTAGCTGTAATAATGGTCTTCGGCCTCTCTCCTGGTCTTCTGCTGCCCAGACTGTCCACTACCGCCAGGCTACCCTGCCGCTGCTCCGCCACCCGATGTGTCAGCTTCACCTAACAACCCCAGAGACGCTACAGCTGTGACAAAAAAGTTGGTGTATTTACCGGCAGGGAAACTACAGGTCACAATTGGCTATATCAGCTTGGCCGCTGGCTGTTTGTTTTGACAAACCAACCGCCGGAAAAATAATTTAACCCAACAATAGACAATCAATATAATAACATGTCAGATACACTGACAGAGATTTTTGTGGCCCTGGTAGTCCACTGGACAAGACATATAAATGAAGAGGCACTGCAAAGGTAGGTTTTAGGCTAGTTGCCTAGTTATGCATCTTTTTGAGAAAAAAGCAGTTCATACCAAATGTATTTTCCTGTCAAATAATTCTCATCTTGGCAATGAGTTCCACATAATTCCTGGGAATCTGCATATGTACACTAATAGTAAGTCAAACAATCATCAAATTGTTTGTAAATAGCTATACCGCAGGGTTTTAGCCCAGCTTACTGTTTGTATTCCATCTGGGAATATGTAGCTGAGCTGCAGGGTGTTGTCATCAGGGAATCCTGGCAGGTCTCTATGAAGGATCACTGAGGTCATCTGGCCCTCTGGCTGGCAGCCAGTCAGTGCTCTGTACATCCCATTCAACCCTTCATTAGCTGCACAGAAACAAGGCCAGTTTAAGTTAAATTATCCAGAAATTATTAGAAGATTATTATGGATAGCTGGACAGACACAGAAATTTAGATGTGTATTTGTGCAAAGGACCTTGTTGTACCAGTGATGGAGGACCCTGTCCATTCAGATAGCGGTTACAGTGGAGCTTGTCACTGCTTTGGCTGGAGCCCATACTAGGAAGCAGTAGACTGTAG
This sequence comes from Pagrus major, assembly GCF_040436345.1. Lineage (NCBI taxonomy): Eukaryota > Metazoa > Chordata > Actinopteri > Spariformes > Sparidae > Pagrus > Pagrus major. Next base: position 2,191,833 of record NC_133233.1, read on the forward strand.
ACAGTAGTAGACATAAATTGAAGTGCAGTACTTTAAAGGGACACTCAATTGATTGTACTCACAAAGGTCTGTTACAGTCAAATGTTTACATGCACTTGTAAAGAAATGGTATATCATGGCAATCTTGAGTTCCAATGATTTCTACAATTCTCATTTTTCTGTGATGGAATGTAAAACACATTCATTCATGAAGTTTGGTTCATTACGAATTTATCAGCCACAAACACTACAATGGTAAAGTCTGAGGACCTCAGCAAAGACAGGACCAAAGATCAACTGTGCAAACAATTATTTGTAAGTATAAAGTGCATGGCACAATCGTGTCCCTGCCACAATGAGGAAGAAAACCAAACTATCACCTGCTGCTGAGAGAAAATTGGTTAAGATGGTCAAGAGTCAACTGAAAACCAAAAGAAATGTCCGCAATGAATTTGAAGCTGCTGGAAGACAGGTGTCAGTGTCCACAGTCAAGCGTGTTTTGCATTGACATGGGCTGAAAGGCTGCAGTGCAAGAAAGGAGCCCTTGCTCCAGACGCTGCACCTTAAAGCTCGATGCAAGTTGGCATTCATGCATGGTGGTGGTAGTATTATGCTATGGGCCTGTTTTGCTGCCGGTGGATCTTGTGGTCTAAAGAAAGTAATTGGAATAATGAAGAAGGAGGATTATCTCCAAATTCTTCAGGAAAACCTAAAATCATCAGCCAGAAGATTGGGTCTTAGGTGCATTGGGTGTTCCAACAGGCCAGTGATCCCAAACACATATCAAAAGTGGTAAAGCATATGTGCAATGTGTTCCACCAATTCTATTACAGAAAAATGAGAGCTGCCATGCTATACTGTCCTTTACAAGTGTATGTAAACATTTGACCATGACTGTAACTAGTAATGGTTAGTACTGTTCAGATTGTGACAGTTGTATGTCTTCTGTGGTTCCAGAAAGAAAATAATCCTTGTGATTCAATTATGAAGCTCTCGTGAAAGTTCAGTTAGGAAGATCTTGCACGCCTACATGCATAAACCCCAGTCTCTTGCTGCCATGACCTACATCAGTCACCATTTTGAATTTATTTTGAAATTGTAAGTTGTTTTTGTTTTGCCATTTGCAGTGCTAAACTTTAACAAACTCCTCCAATCTCATCAATTTATACAATTAGCCTTAACAATGAAATATTGTTAAACGTGAAAGCGCAATCAATGGACATCATGGCTGTGGCAGTGCAGCTAATTTCCATGTTTTGACATGAAACAGGAAGTAGTTGTAACTCCACAATACAAATTGAGTCCTTGCCTGAGGACAGTGTAATTTTTTTCATTTACAGGGGTCATACTTGAAGGAACTCCTTGTAGGTAAATTAGATCCACCTCAAACTTGGTCAGCTTATATGAAAGACCTTCACAATGAAAAGTTGTTCAAGTTTGCAATCATCGAAAGGCATCGCTGAAGCAGCCAGGCGAATTTTGATGTTTTGCCATGAAACCAGAAGTGGTAACTTCAACATTATCCTTTGTCCGAGTCCCTTGGAAATTTTCTATACTTCTACATATTTATCCTCCTAGCAGGTTGACCAGATCCACTTCAAAGATGTTCTGAAAATCCTTGACGATGGAACTTGACGATACCATATTGTAAAATTTGTGAGTTGTCATTGAACACCATAATTGTGGCATTATTGGCCATTCAAAAGGTAGTTGTTGTAACTTGAGTGAACACCGTCATCCCTTCTCCAAATTTCACGTGATAAGAGTCCCGGCCCTAACACCTCAACATTGCCAGGTAAGAGTTATTTTCGCTGCATCAATGGTATGCATCAAAAGTCCACAATGCCTGAAAAACATTGGACAACACCTAGGGGCTAGCTGTTAAAACTAAACAAACTTAAACAAAACTGCAAACATTATTACAGTTGTGGTCAAAAGTTTACAAACACTTGTAAAGAAAATGTATATCATGGCAGTTTTCAGTTCCAATGATTTCTACATGTCTCATTTTTCTGTAATGGAATGAGTGGAACACATACTACTTTATCACAAAAAACATTCATTATAGTTCTTATGAAAATATGACCAAATCTGCTGAGTCAAAAATATACATAAAGTAATTCTAATATTTGGTTAAATGTCCCTTTTTAAATGTCCCCTTGTCCCATTTTCAACTCAATTAACCAATTAACTCACAAGCTTCTGGTAGTCCTCTGGCTGTATTTTTAACTACTCCTCTTGACACAGATGTCTTTACTTGTATATGACGCCTTCACCGCAGCATTAAAGGTGCCGCGACGCAACAGAAAAGGAGGGCAGACTTTTATTTTATCCAGCTGATTTTGCATTAGCTGCCGTGCGCATTAACAAGCACCAGGTGGCACATGTGAGCAGTCCAGACTACAGTGAACACAGCAGGGCCCTCTCTCCTCCCCACCAGACACGCTTTGATACGGATCTTGGTGAGGTAAAGCACACACACACTGGTCTCTGTGAGAGCTTGCCTGTCATCTCCAGGTAGAACAATTATTGTAAAACACTTACAGCAACAGATAATGAACAAGGCTCAAAATAAATGCGCAAATAAGAAAACAAACTTTGTGTGACACTTTTACCCGCTCTGACTCAGGCTCAGTCAAAACAAAGAAAAAACATACAGATGTTTTTTTATTTCATACCAATGAAACGAGAAAAATATGAAATGACAACATGCTGTAGCAATGGCATTTAGAGTTCAGTTTGAAATAAACACGGGTATCACATGCAATTGTCCTTTACTGCTTTTATTTTCTTATTATAATCTATTTATTGTCCTTTATTCCTTTTACTGCTCATAATCTTTTTATCTGTTCTTAATTCCTTGATGTGATGATGTAAGCCCTCAGGAAATGGGTCTATTTTATAGACCCATTTTATTTTTGCATTTACTTTTTTAAAGGATCTATTTTTATTTTATGTTTTCATTTATTTAACTTTACTTTATTTCTTCTTCCTCTGTTTCTTGCCTGTTTTATCACTTTTATTCCTTTACTCATTTAGACTTTTAATGTTTTTACATTTTGTGTTGCCTTTTAAGTCACCTTAGACTAGACTTCCTTGTGTTTGGCTTGACTGCTGATGAACTCTGTTTTAATGGTGCTATATACATGTTTATTATTTTATTATTATGCTCTGGAAGATGTTGCAGTGGGGGCTGAAATGCCTGTTGTCCTAGCGGCTAAGGCTGCTGAAACTCAGGCTGCTAAAATAAAATATGTCCAGCACCACAACGCAGGAGAGAGCATGTCTGCGCTGCTTGCACAAAGAACAGAGGAGTGTAATGCAGAGAAGAGGCGAGCAGAGGCATTGGGGGTGCAGATGGCAGCCTGGAGAGAGGAGAGCCACAGAGAGAGAGAGCAAGAGACAGACGGAAGAAACCATAGAACTTCGGGTGGCTCTAGACTCGAGACAACGCAGCCGGAAAAGGTTCACTGTTCACCCCCAGACTCACCTCAACACCAACATCAACGCGACCTACAGTCTTATGTTTCCCCCCTCCATCATCACGGCTGACCGCAGTCATTTTCATTGGTTTTCCAGGCAGCACCTGGACATGAAAATCTGTGAGGTCAGACCATAGGACCACTCAGCACTCCTCCGAATGAGCCAGGGCCTCATGGATCGCTACGGGTGCTTGCATTTTCCGATTTGTTACACCACAAGACAAATACCGGGCTTGGTGTATCACGACAAACTGGGACGGATCCAGGGGAAAGTTTGAGCTCCCAGGAAACCTGAAAGAGTTTCTCGTCAGCATGCTACACTAGATATTTCCCTCAGTGGCAGTGAGAGATGACAACAAAGTGCTGCGAACACCGCATCAGGTTGTGATGCGACTCATTTATTAGGCATAGACCTGGCAATGGCCCTTTCCCAGGAAACAGTTCGGGGAAAATACTCTCCTCTAGGCCTGTTCACAAGCTGTAACACAGGCTATATATTCCACTGCCTTTAGTTGTATAGGCCTAAACATTTTTATACCTATGTTTTAGCCCTACTGCAGTGCTTTGTTTTGTTTTATTTGATGATGAATGAATCAGTCAGTAACTGAAGAACCACAGTGCTGTGTATTTCCTGGAGGGTGTGATTTATACAAAGAAGTAACTCAATGTATAACATTTGCCACATGTACATGCAAAAATAATTAAAAATGTGTCCCTCACAAAGAGACGTTTCTGCTAACTTTACAACTCCCAAAATTGTGTGATTTTTTTTTTAAGGGAGTCTGGGGATGTTACAGTTACTAGTTAAACAGTGTGTTCACAAATATCTGCTGCTTACCTTACAGTACAACATCAGATTAGCATTACAGTGGACCTTTTTGTTCACTTAATGGGCTATCATCTAACAGGTCTTCCAGCCGCCACTAGGGGCATTGTCACAAAAGACAGAGAGAGCAAGATCTTTTGTACATTAACACTACAAATGCGCGCTGTGCAATTATGTCAGCAGCTTAGGATAATGAATATTGAACATGGATATTGCTGACCTTAAAATTGCGTTAACAAAACAAGGAGGGCCTACTTATAGACATTCAAATGTTAAAATAGCATATAGTTTTTTTTCGACAGAAATAAAGAAATTGACAACAATATGGCAACACTCATAGTATTGTAAAGCTTGATCTTGCACTCTACAGTATTTACATTCCATCAGCCCATAATGTGACATGATGTTTACCGTGGCTATGGTTGTTAGCACATATTAGCTAGTTTAGTTTAGTCTAAAGAACAGTAACCCACAAAATTAAAATTTGGTGTATTTTAACAAGATCAACAACAACTACCAACAGCCATAGTCTTTACAAGCTTAACTAATGTGCTGATATGGGTTAGACTGCTAAAATCAGAAAAATAACAGCTTATATCCCTGAGGAGCTAAATTAGCATTAGTGATGGTTGCGTCCACAGTTTGCAGTTACCTACAGTTCCCTCAAACAATGTAATGAAGATGTGCATCAGAGGGGCTATGCTTGCCGCGGTAACACAGCGGCAAGCATGTCAAATACAAGTAGAGACATCTGTAGAATCAGTTAAGTTCAACTACATTTTTTAGCTTCCTGGCACATACTTATTTCGTCAGCACAGTCCACATGTTCTCGATGGGGTTCAAGCGAGGACTTGGGGAAGGCCATTCCAAAACAATTCTAGCCTCATTTAGACATTCCTTTACCACTTTGATGTGTGTTTGGGATCATTGTCCTGTTGGAACACCCAACTGCACCCAAGACCCAATCTTCTTGCTGGTGTTTTTTGGTTTTCCTGAAGAACATTGAGATAATACTACTTCTTTATTATTTCAATTACTTTCTTTAGAACACTAGGGGCCAAATCTACTAAAGGTTTGCGTGTATTAAAATGTGTGCAAACTCCTTGCACACGCAAAAAAATGTACAAACTGATTTACTAACAGTGCTCAAAAAGGGTTGCATCTGTCAAAGGTGCAAAATAGCGCGTCTGCATCCAGTTAGTACGTTTGCAGCAATGAATATGCAATATGAGGCGTCTACACACAATTGTGCAGGTTCTGGGTGGAGAAAATGTAAATATATTAATTTAGCACACGCAAAGTGATTTATCAAACCTGAAAGCAATTTTGCTCATAGAAACTGCTTCTATATTTAACATGTCTCAAAGGGAGGTGCAAATGGTTTGTATGCGTAATTTCGCACACATGGCGGTTATTGTTGCAAGAAGGGCCGAAGGGCCGAAGGGCCGCCATTCCGAACGTTCACTTTCATGTTTCGGAATGCCGGTCCTTAGTTTTTTCTGAAAAAAGGGCGCCATTCCGAACCTGAAACCCTAACCCTAACCCTAACCCTAACCCGGTCGGAATGGCGGTCCTTCGGAATGGGGGGAGACGCCAAGAACGCATTTTTCACCCTCGTGTGAACATTTTTGGGATGAATGAGGAAACTATCATTAGAACATATCGCCTATCCAGCCTTGCCATTTTGCCATTTCACAATACTAGCATCTCAAGATTTTAAGGCCTATTGTGAATTAGGTTACAATGGTTTGTCATTTTAAAAAAGTGGATCCAGAAAAAGAAGTTTTGTGAAACACTGGGACATAAAGAATAATGAGGACTTACGCTCAGCTTGTTGAAACACCTGAAAAGAATGGATTTTTGACAGTAATCGCAGAGCAAACATATTTCATTTTAGGAGCAGAAATCAAGTTTGTCAACCTGCTAACACAGTTCTGTCAGTATCCAGTTAACTTCCATTTACTATCTGACTATTGAGAAAGACATGTTCAAGTAGGCTGTAGTTTCTGAAATCACACCTGATGATTTTTCTGCTTGTCCTGTTCTAAAAGTGCAGGTCTGTTAGTCTAATTTGGAATGAAAACCTTTAGCTTTCCAAGCAGGTTTGCAGTCAGTGCTGTGACTGCTACACAACAAAGGCAGGTTTGGTTGACAGGACATAGGCATCTAACTTAAAATTGTAATCATTACAGTAAAGCTGAGCAACAGTGGCCTGTTACTTTTTTGAATACCTGTTAATATTGTCTTCCTCGCCACAACTTCATGAAGGTTTTGCCTTATCTTCTGGCTCTCTTCTGTGCAGTCCTGGAGTTCAGAGGTTTATTTAGCTTATTATGACACGGAAAGAGACACAGACACAAAGAGGGAGAGATGGGTGTGCCAAGTTGTTGTGGTGTAACGTTGAGTGAGTTGTTCAACTGGTGTATCAGCTTTGACAGAGGCTGGAATGTGTACGTGTGAGAGAGAGAAAGTGACAGAGACATAAAGAGAGAGTAGTATATAAGTATGTGTAGACATGAGTTGCAAGTGAGCAGGGAAATAAAAACAAGTAAAGTATTTTTAGCACATACACAATTTGGTGTTAGGTATTTGGTTATTAATGTCAAAGAGCACACTGACAGGCAGGAATGGGCTGAAATACATATAAAAGTGTTTTATAGCTGCTACCAGTATAAAATATAAAAGCAAGAATGACTTGCTTCTACTGTATTTCAATAGTCTTTATACCATTCAGTGTCTGACAATTAAAAAAAACTTAGGCAAAACAAATCCAAGGAACAAGGACTGTCAACCCCCAGATTCCACAGGACACGTCTGCATCACGTTCCAGCAGCAACACGTTCTAGACAATGCTTATGGTTCCACCAGGTGCACCATGGCACATTTCAGAAGCATCCCAGAAGCAGCTCGCCACTCTGCTCCACGGAGAATATGCACCAAGTCTATTTTGGACGGAAGCTGCACAGAGCAGATTAAGTCATCAGACACAGGAACAGCATAAAGCAGTGGTTCTCAAATGTTTTACTCCAAGGTTGGCATCTGATTTTTATCCAAGGTCAGGGGTCCAGAACAATTAGCAATAACAAACAACTGAGTCATTTAATTAATGTCACATCTCTCACATCTTACTACTTTAGTAAATAATTATTTTTAAAAATAGGCTGTGGTAAAACAATGTATAAGAGATAGGCTAGACTGACAATTTATTGAACAATCAGAAATGTATTTCAAAATAGGAACCATTACACTCGTAGTCTGTGTAACAGGAGTCGTGGGCTTGGTTCGGAATCTGGAGTGGATTCTGGACTCTGAGAAGCCCTTGCATAGAGGTCAATTTAAAAACAAAACAAAAAAAAACCAAAGAAAACCCTGTGCAGCCTTGGGATTTACAACACAACACAATATTAACAATAAACACACTTAAAACAGAAAAAAAACAGAAAAGATTTAAAACCATTTAACTATGTAACCTACTCTGTTGTGGTTGCAGCACAAAACTCAAGGGAAAATAATGAAATAAACACAACCTGAGCAAGTCAACAGTATCAGGCATGCATGATGCTCTGCTTCTGAAATGCTCCCGGTGGGGTATGAAGCCGCAACACATATGGACACAAGGACAGAGATGTGCGCAGTCAATAACACAAATCAAGGTGTTAAGTCTTGTTAAGAGCAGTCCTTGTGGGCAAAAAGTTGCATTCTTACTAAATGATTACTGATGAAGGTGAAACAAGTTTAGCTCTCACTATCTTGATCATCTGTGGGTGAAAATAGTGCTCTTTGGAAATGTGTCTGTTTTTGAAAAAGTTTGTTGGTTGCTGCAGAAATGGGGGAATGACTTAAAGCTGTGGAATTACATACTGGTAAAGCCACTTTAGCTGGGCTGGATGAAGAAAGACTTTTCTTTTGGGTTTTGTTCAGCTCAACATGTGACTCAGAGAAGACGCCCAGTGAATTTTTTAGGTGTGGGAGAAGATATTATCTGAGACCGTGTTATCTCTACTCCCCTGTATATTTCCTTCCCCATCTCGGTCCTGTTGTCTTTATTTTTGTGAAATCTTGTACACAATGTTGTCATTAGGACTTCAACAGTGAAGTTTCATTTAGCCCCATTGGTCTCAATTAAGTTCAGTATTCTATGATGCACTTGGAAGTTAAGGACCTCAACTGGTCTCTGTCTCTCTCATTTTAAATTTAAGTCAATTCAGTGACTTTGACATTAAAGCTTGTTTGTTTTTTTGTTTGAAAGACAATTTTGACAAAGCATTGCAAGTACAAATTCACCAAATATTACGACAATATACAAAAATAGTAATATTAGCAATATCACAAAAGTAAAAATAATAATAAAAATTCCAATAAATACAGCAAGTCAAATAAAAACCATCCACCCACCCCTGTGTGTCTAGGTCAGTCATTGTCCCAAGTTGTGGCATTCTGTATATTGGGCAGCATACCCGTTTCCTTCGCCTCAGAGGAAAACAACGATAATTAATCTAAAATTAGAAATACTCTATGATATCTGACGTTTAAGAGTTGAATAAGTTCAAGAAAATGTTCCATATTCTATTGCATGTTTTACATTGTATGGGAAGTGTGTCTCTGTTTCAACCTTATCTGTCGAACAGTTACCACATATTCTGTTTTCTTTCATGACTTCTTGCGATGACTTTTGGTGTTTCCCTTTTTCTATTGCCAGTTCGTGGTCACTTAGGCCTTACTTGGTTAGGAGCCATCTCTGCTTTCTATCTCTTTTAGATGTTTTTCTCTGATTGGTGTTTGGAAAGCAGTGTTGATGTTAGACTGCTCAGAGAGTGTGTTGGAAGGGATACTTACACTCAGCATCAACTGACATAGGGGACACCTTTCTGAGTTGGCATGGTGCTATTTTGATTATACCAAGGTAGGCTTAAAGGAGATTTTGAGTATTTTTAAACCTCGGCCCTATATTTACATGTTTTAGTTTGTAAATGATTCATATTTACCAAAAGTTTTGAAATCGGTCAAGTAGATTGCCTCGACTGCCAGCCACGACACGGCTGCAATTGCTGCAATGTAATCCTTTGAGGCAGCTCCAACCATCATAGTTAAATCCACTGAAAGTGTTTGTGTTTGTCACTGGCAGACAGATTATTAGGGTTCTAACCCTGAAGCGGTAGAACCCTTCTAAGATTGTGCCGGTTTATTATTATTATTGCTATTATTATTATTGTTATTATTAGGGTTCTAACCCCGAAGCGGTAGAACCCTTCTAAGTTTGTGCCGGTTTATTATTATTTGTTGTCTGCCGCTTGAGCTCAAATTCTCGTGAGCTGGAATGGGCCAGAAACTTGAAACTTGGCCCAATGATTGGAAATGATGTGCATCAACTTTTATTAAAATATGAGCCCAGTCGGCCAGGTGGTGGCACTGTAATTAAGGCTTGAAAATGCGTTTTTCAGAAGGCCAAGCCCCTCACACCGTGAGTCTGATTGACTTGAAATTTGACACACAAGTCCAGCTCAATGTGCTCTACAAAAAAGCCTCTTGGACCATAAAGGTCCGTCTGACTAGACTTTTTGCTAATTTGCATAATGTGAAAAACAGTAAAATAAATAGAACTTTTGAAAGATTGACTCTATCAACACCAAATTTGGTATACAGCCTCGGAGGATGAAAATACAAGTTTCTATTACAAATGAGCCAGATTGATGAAAAAACATGGCCGCCAAGGACCAATGAATTTTCGCAATGGGCGGAGCTTAGAAATGATTGGCCATAACTCCTACACCCTTTGCCCTATCATCACAAAACTTGGTGGGCAGGGGGTGCTATAAATGCCACACATGCGTATCTCAAAGACCATTGGACGGAATTTCACCAAATTTGGTATGCATGCTCTAGGGGTGACTATTAACTAATATCTTGACTGCCATGTTGATAGCTGAAAGTGGGCGTGGCCTGTTCGTCATTAACCGTCATTGTTTGTGTTTTAATAATTTACGGTGAGCCAGAAGGACCTAGAGACACGAAACTTGGTACGTCGAGTATAAATGACGTCCAAATGCTGCTCAAAACATTTGATCCCAATCGGCCTAATTGGGGCGCTATAACAGAGTGTAAACTTCGAAAGGCTCTCCCCACCAAGCCATAAGTGCTATTGACTTGAAATTTTTTGTACACGTCCTCCTGATAGTCCTCTACAAAAAAAGCCTATTGCACCATGAAAGCCGCTATTACAGATTTTTGGCTAATTTTCATAACTTTAAAAACAGTAAAATGAAGAGAACTTTTAAAATATTTATGCTATCAACACCAAGTTTGGTATATGGCATCGGGGGACCGAGACAGTCATTTCTCTTATTGATGAGCATGATTGGTCAAAAGACAAGGCCGCCGTCAAGCAACATACCCTTGCAAAGGGCGGGGCATATCATAAATGTACACTCACACTTGCTTCTGTGAAGCCTTACAGAAAATATATTTTACTGCCTCTCTCATACACATCCATTATTATCTCGAGATTTCTCCCAAAATTGTCATGATTGTGGAACTTTGATTACTTAAACATTATAATACCCGTTGAAACTTTGAAATACACATCAATAGGTAAAATTTGAATTTATATTTGAATGTTCAAATGGAGTCTCTATGTGAAAGTATAACACAAATGCCATTAGCATGTAGTTGAAAACCCAATTTGGAGAAATCTGGGGCTTATCATGGGTATGTGTTGCACAGATCTTTGAGGAACACAGCGGCCGATGTCATCAACTGTGGGGGATGAGGGTCAGGGTGGCTGGTTTGGGACAAAAGAGGTAAGAACCCGCAGATTGTCGCTTGCGGCTATATTTATTCTAAGGGATTGACTACATTACAGAAACGATTTGATGGAAAGAGACATTCTGTTAAATAATAACATCCTTTTTGTAACCAGAAACACAAGTCTTGTTCAAGAAGAAGTCTCACTCTGAAATTTTAAGAAATGTGAGCTGTTGTAGAAATAGGAGTGACTGCCAGCAAGAATGTATTTCTTAAGTTATGGCTGAATATCTAACTGATTTTAACAATCTAGGTGAGGCAAAATTATCTTATTATTTAACAGGAAGGTGTCTAGCTGTATGTATCATTTGCATAATGTCACAACCTCACACACAACGCAAAATAACAATTTAAGCAATCCTAAATTAATTTTGCTGCAGCCAACAGGCATGCTTTATCCATATAAAGACTTCTTTAACCTCTGCGAGTACACAGTCTTTTAACATCAGCCAATCCATGTTGTAGCCATGAAAGGACACACACCTTCTCAACAAATACGCTTCCTAAGCTGCTGCAGGAGCAGGGCACTGATCATCGTCAGGGACCCCTTCCACCCTCTCCACACATTCTTTGAACTGCTCCCATCAGGAAAACGGTTCCGGAGTCTAAAAGGCCCAACAAACAGACTAATCAACAGCTTCCTTCCACAAGCTGTTAGATTGCTGAACTGCTGATCTGGAGCATGTCCACTACTGCACTTCATGAGCCTTAGTCATAGTTTTAGTTTAATTTAGTTAATTGTGTTCATGTTATGGGATCCCGGAGAAATGTAATCTCATTTTTGCTGCACTACTTTTGTAGGTACAGCTAAACCACAATAAAACTTTGATTGATTGAAATGGAAGGCAGTGTATGGAGTTTTTTCAAGAGTGCGGCCTTTCAATACAAGAGCATGATTTCATGAATAATTGTGTATTTATTATGTATTCCCTCAAAACCCTCCCTTTCATTTTAAAACATGACAGTGAATTGAGAAAATGAATTAGGATATTGAGATTTTATCGCTTCTAACCGGCCGGTGAACCACTGCTCGGCCGTGAACAAGCAGAGGAGATTGTATGAAATCGTCTCAGTTGTTCGCGGACAGTGAGCTACGTTAATTCATTAGCATGTTGTGCTAAAGGACAGTGACCTGCACGTTACCTGCAATAAAGCAATCACTACTTTGTTTTGGAGCCAGACACAGGGGTTACCTGCTACATGTCTGCTGTGCTACTATCAGTTATAAGCAGGCATGGACACAGAAAAGTTGCTTCGCAAACGTGTAAAGCTCGTTGCCCGGCAGGAAGAGGTGGGTGGCGCACGCAATAGCTCATTAGCATTAAAGGGAAAGGCACTCAAATCGGCCGCTTAGAGCAGGGCTGTGAAACTGGTGTGTAAACAACCCTGCTGTGCTCAATCCTTCGTTTTTTTCGACCAAAGCATGTTATGTCATTCCATTTAGACATCAAGGAACCATGTCAACAAGCAGACATGAGCATAATATGTCACCTTTAAGTAGGAGTTTAGCCAGGAGAGTTGTAAGAAAGGCCTTGGTCTCCATTCTTATGTCTAGCACCTGCCTCTCTGTAATTTTGCTTGTGCTTCTGAGCTGTCTGATGGACGTTTCTGCCACAAATCCAACATCAACTTTGGTAGCATTTATATACAAATGACTCTTTGCACATAAATATTTTTCACACAAAAATATTTATCATTGTACAGTATATAAATGTAAAAATAATCCAAATACATATACAAATGTATTTCAGATGCACACAAATATTTCTTGTTTTAAATAAATTTAGTAGAAATCCACAAATATATGTATTTAAAAGTATTTCCAATTTTCATCAAAAACATACCCGGATGTTGTTACATTAATACACAAACTGTTGAACCTGCATTTACAGACTGCTTGTCATGTGTGAACTTCACTGCATTTGTGTGTGGGTTCTTTGAGATGTTAAGTGATCCCATTAAATGATACCCTCAAAATCTAAGCTGAAAGGGAAGGAGCCATCTGATCGGCTACAGATAATTCCCTGTTGAAAACAATGCATTTATGAATGAGCCAAGTCAGGAGAGTAGAAGTTCACACATGACAAGCAGTCTGTAAATGCAAGTTCAACAGTTGGTATATGTAACATCCAAATATGTTTTTGATGAAAATTGCAAATACTTTTAAATACATATATTTGTGGATTTCTACTACATTTATTTAAAACACTGTGCATCAGAAATACATATGTGAATCCTATTTTTTTATGTGTATTTTTTTTTTTACATTAATAAACAACGATAACTTTTTTTGTGCATTGAAAAATATTTTTGTGTAGAGACACATTTATATATAAATCCCAAAATACATTTGTGAATCCTGTGTGCATTCAGTAATATTGAGACTGGTCTGAGTCCATAAAAATGGGCTTACCTTTGAGTAACTTGAACATGTCGTCTGCCATGAAGGGAAGCATGGGTATATCCGTTTGGTAGGCTGTCAAAAATGAAGTGACCTGCTTCGCAATGCTTTCATACACTGCTACCCGCACAGGGAAGAGTGGATCAGATACACTTTTCTTTACTTCTTGATATGACTTGCATTTAGGCTCTGGGAAATCTTTTCGAGCGACCGCTTCAACATATGTCTGCACATGTGGCCACATGAGAAGTGCTCGGTTGCAGACGTCGATGTTCTCAATCCAACGATGCTGACACATGATGCTGAGCATAAAGGCGTCACTGCCTGTGACCTTAGTGTAGTCCTCTCTACGGGAAGGACTGTCTTTTAACATGCTCTGTCTAGCCTGTACTGGCTTTTCAATGTCCCAGCCACTTGCTTTGCACCCATCCCGGAATGCATTATGCATAACGTGTAATCCACATGATCCAATATTGAGCAGAGAACTTCTTTCCGTAGCATGTCAAATATTTTCCAATTGACATTGACATTGACATGACATTGTCCATCGACAGTTGAACAAGATTTTTCACTCCAATCCCACCAAGAACGGGAATGCGAACATGCAAGTCCATTTGCAATTCATGGTTCAGTGACTCATCAAATAGCATCACATATCCAGTTTGTCTTGATATCTCTCTAACGAGGAGAGATTTGAAGTAAGGTGCAACACTGAACATGTTGAGATAGGCGGCTTTGGTGCTCCCACATGTAAACTGTCTAGCGATCTCACTGTCTGGGAACATTCTTGAAAATAGGCCCCCGCGACATTGCTGCAGGAATTGTATGAATAATGCGAATCCGCCACCTTAAGTGGCCAAAGTATCTCTGCGGCCAAAGTCGCGGTAGCAGTGGGTGCTGGTATTACATTTAAAGTGCTTTGCTTAGCTGTAGCAACCGTGCTCATGTCGGAGACAGACCCCGGTCCACTTGCTGGTCTTGCCATGGTTTTCATCGAGTTGAAAACACCTGGATTGGTAGGCTATCTCTCGCGGTCTTCTCATGTTGGATGTGTTTCGTTCCCTTAGCATGATTTGTGAGGGCTGCCTCCCCCATATTGCTAACATCAAAGCTCTTTTTGCAAAGCTTACATCTTGCACGTTGGTCATTCTCTTGTTTGGATTCTAACCAAAGTTTGTATTAGTCTTTAGAGAGCCATAAAATATTAGATGCACACTTGCCCGGCATTATTCAAACATCATTTCAGCTAGCTGGCATACGTGGAGGGAGAAATGGAACGCGCGGAGAAAGAAAGAAACGTGACGTGACATGCAGTTGTCACGTTGTCACGTGTCGCCACATATTAGAGCTAACGTTACGTTAAAGGCAAGAGTAGGATTTTCCTAAAAAACAATGTATAGACTAAAAAAAATCCCTCTCAATTATCACTAATAAGCTTATGTGTACTTTTTTTAACGTTTTGGTGTAATTTTAATTATCATCTGCAGCCCCGACAGAGCAGCGACACTGAGAGCAGAGGAGAGGAGCTCCTCCAACTACACTCTTTACTGCAAGTGCAATAAAACCTTCACAAGTAAAAAGCCAATACTTTATCAATACACCTGTTCAACATACAGATACAGATACATCATCACTCATTTTCCTGCAGGTAGTTAGTCATTTGTCGGTATGTGATGCTGCAGGTGGTACACTGGGCTGTGTTCTGCTGCCTGGCAACCGAGGTCTCTGTTTACAAACCGCTAACGGCAAATCTTACCGTTCCTGCCGTCATGTTACACTACATGGAAGGTTGTCCACTGTAACAATTAATTTCATTTCACACAACAAAATTCCATGACTTTTCCAAAACTTTAAAGAATTTTACTAATTCCATGACTTTTCCAGGCCTGGAAAATTACATTTTAAAATTCCATGACTTTTCCAGGTTTTCCATGACCGTGGGAACCCTGCATAGAAGTGTTTTACGCTTTGCGGATACAGGTATTACATCCACTTCTGCTGTGGAAGGACTAACAAAGCACTTTGTTCCCAAAGTTAATGTGGTGGCAGAATACTACAAATTTCACCAGAAGAGATAGAGACCTGACGAGACGATTACTCAGTTTTTGGCCTCATTACATGAGCCCGCTGCAGCATATAAGTTTGAAAACATGGAGGAGCAAATGCTTTGTGATCAACTGATAGAGAATGTTGCCAGTTCACATATTCGAGAGCCTTTTGCTGGATCCAGACTTGACTCTGGCTAAAGCTACTACACTGGCTCTGCAGATCGAAAATCCTCTGTACTGTGCATGTGCATGCAAATTGACATTTTCAAGATGTTGAGCTAATAGTGGTGTTGGGAATTGATGGTAGGGCAGGTGTGGTTATTAGAAATTAATAATTATTCATAATAATTATTAAAATTAAATAAAAAAATAAAATTTTAATTTTCAAATCGTTAAAACAGGGCACCACCCTGGAATCAGGGACCAATAACCAAACCAAAAATAGTCTCAAAAGAAAGGTTCACTTTAAATGTAAACATTTGTAAAATATTTACAATTAAAGGAACAGTGAAAGTAATTAATCTGAGCACTGACCATCACAACCAGCAATTATCACAAAACACATGCACAAAATAATCAAAGAAAACTGCTGTGTACAATATAATCAACTTTATTATTGTTGGCAAATTGATCAAATCAATAATACTTTCAATAAACAAAAATCGATCACTCAACTAAAGCAGCTAAACTTTGAAACTAAAACTAAGACACTCAAGCACACACAACAAACAAGCATGGATGTGTGTGTGTGTGTGTGTGTGTGTGTGTGTGTGTGTGTGTGTCGGAGAGACAAAGAAAGAGGAGCCAAGATGGCGGTCGTAGTCAAAGAGCCAAGATGGCGGAGAGCCAAAATGGCGGTCACGCTGTCTTGGAAGGTGACGTCACGGAGTGTTCAGTTGAAAGGACTACAAAAATGGCCGAACAGGAATTTGGGAACTCACGTTCATACGACTACAAAAGTGTCCGAAACATGACTTGGAGAAGTCATGCGTGGACACGAATTCAAAAGTGATAATGATTTTGCTGAATCATGTGTCTAGAATTCAGAAATGGTGGACGTGAATACGTCACCTAAAGGTAGTCAAAAGAACGAACGTGCCAGATTTGAACAACGGCAATGGTTACACCGCCATTGGCTTCGTGTGCACTTTGATTGCACACAAGATGAATTTGGAGGGACAGTGAACTACTGTTCCACAAAGGTAGTCGTGCTACCACGAGGTGTCCGTCTCTGAAATCATAAAAGGGAGATATCACGAGACACACGTATCTTATGTTATAGTGAGATCATCAACCATAAGTCTCCAACAGGTCACTCATAACATTATGTGTATGTGCGCGTAACCCCTAATGTGTGTGTACATGTGGGTTAGTTAGAGAGAAAGAAAGAGAGAGGAAGGCAAAGACAAAGGGCTAACGCCCTTAGTGGCGGCTAAGCTAACACTTCCGCTCCACAGAGTGGAGAGGCTCAAATCAGCTTGTGATGAGCGAAAAGGAGAAACAAACAGCATGTTTTACAACGTAAAACTAACAGCAATTAAAAAGGGGACACGGCGGTCCACAAAACTCACAAACAATGTAGCTCACAAGCATACAACACACGCTAACTTCTAGTATCTGCTTAGACACTAATTAAACCTCACTTGTAGTCGTGTCTTCCTTAATTCAGCTCGCTTCCTCGGCGTGGATTAAAGGCGGTTGCAGCGTCCTACGTTGGCTGTTAAAACAGCGTAGTCGACGTGGGAATTAAGAAAACGGGCAAAGCAGGCGTTTTCTGAGGAAAAATCCTCCTTCTGCAGGCAGTGAAAGAGGCTGGTTGCACAGCGTCTTTTCTGGATCCGGAGCGTGTTTGGTAAACAAGGGGCAGTTGATAAGGATAAAATATATCATGCTTGTTTATGCCATGTATATGCTCATTAAGTGTGCCAGTATCATGTGCTATGTTTATTAATATCTTATGCTGAACTTTCCCTGCGCTTAAGAAACACCTCACTTACTGTTCTTTTAGGAAGTGTCTCACTCGAGGCTCGAGTGTAAAACAGGAAGTGAGGAGGCGAGACGCTCTAACTGTAGTATCTGTTACAAGAGGAAAGTTAAGGTTGAGATAAAGGTCAGGAAGTTGTTTTTGTCTGATAAGAGGATCTAGACACTTGACCTTAAACTGCCCCCTGAAAGAGGAACAGCGCTCCAATGTAAGCTTGAACTTTAGCTGATCTCTGAAAGAGGAACAGCGCTCTGTGTAAAAGTTAACACCCATTTTGCTTAATAAAAAGAGAGGAGACGGAAGGGACGAGCAGAGCGTTTTGGGGATTTGTAACTCTGCACGTCTCCTGCCGCTCTCCTTGCATGTAAGAAATTGAACGCCTTGTCTGACTCTCTTTGTGTGTGTTTTTAATAATGTTCTAGGTGATTAAACCTGACAGCAGTTTTGGCTCGTCCAGCAAGATGAAAGACTGCGGCCTAGGCGGGTAATATCCAGACGTCTGTATGCTCCCTTTGAGTAATAGTTGCATAGGCGAAAGCTGATGCTTCCAGCAACACGTAACTCTGGGACTGCAGTTTAAATGATCCCGCAGCTGTACTTATCTCCTCCGGTCGCGCGGTGTGCTTCTGGTGCGCTCACATACAATGGGAAATGGGAGTTTTCAAACCTGGGGGGACTGTGACAAGCAGGCGCCACCTACTGTACATTAGGGTCGGTGCACTTTTGTTTGTTTACCAAGCTTTGTTAGTGCAAGGAGGCCGCATTTAAGCGTTGAGCTATACGTGGGCCGATCTGATGTCAGAACCATGTGGATGGTCCTAACAGTGGATACAGGCTCATCTGTTTCTGTTATCCAATGAGTACATACCAGACAGTCTTTCCTACATGTGAACTTGCTAAGCCCACAGTGACTCTGTTCACATATTCAAGAGAGACAATACCAGTAGCAAGCTGCTTTGCTAGGGCTAGACTTATTTGTTGCTCTGCATATGTGTGTAGAGGGTAACGAAGTCATGACTGCTACCAGCCCTGATGAACCCCATGACCCCCAACCTAACCCCCCTGCTGTGCGGAGAGCACCTACCAAGTGCCACACCAGTGACTGCACCAGAGGCCTAGGTACAGGAAACGTGTAAAAACAACTGAAACGAGAGACTGTGCCCATACAGCAGAAACTGAGGAGGCTTCCATTATCATGAGACAGGTTGTGACTGATGAGCTCAAAGATCTACAATAAAAGGGTATCATAGAACGCTGAGTTCCATTCGGCTTTGCTTCAGCTCTATCAGCGTTTCAAAAAATGATGACAGCCATATTAGCAGGCCTACCAGGAGAACAGGCCTACCTTGATGATGTGATATGCTATGGTGCCACCCAGCAGGATCACAATGCCAACCTATGGAGGGTGCTGCATGCCTTAAATGAGGCGGAACTCAAACTGAACATGCATAAATATAAGTTCAACCACACATCTTTGTGTTTCCTCACTACTGTTGTTAAACCATTATGTGCCACACTTAGGGACTCCACTGAACTGAAGTTCAGCTGGACTTCTTACGCGGAGTCCAAGACAGTACTCAAAGCTCTTGCATGTGTTTGGGCAGTGGAAAGGTGGAGAACCTATCTGAGGGGACGTCACTTTGTGCTGCGAACAGTGTTACACTGCACTACACTGTTACGATTTAAGGGGAAATGAGATGAGGACCCAAACGCAGACAACACACAGGAGGCAGGAAATAGGGGAACCAAAAGCGAGCTTTAATTAAATAAAGCTGAAATTACAAAAACCCAGGAATCCAGATAAACCAAGAATGAGTCACAATAGACAAAAAACAAAGTTGCAACAAAAGCTTAAACAAAGTCCAACAAAAGCAAAGTACAAATCAAATGAAAAATCAAGGAACACTGGAGACACTGGAGGAAACACTTGAGAAGAATGCTGGGAGGCAACACCAGGGAAAGACGGACCAAGACGGAGTAACATGGAACCAGTGTTGCCAACTTAGCGACTTTGTCGCTATAATTAGCGAGTTTTCAGACTCCTCTAGCGACTCTTTTTCAAAAAAGTGAGTAGCGACAAATCTAGCGACTTTTTCTGGTGTATTTGGAGACTTGTGGAGATTCTGACGTGAAAGCACGTATCATTCAAAGAGCAGCGGTTGCTGCCGTGGGACCGTCCCAAAGAGTCACGCATGCGCAAAGCCGCCGCTGGCTGATCCCACCCTGGGTTACAGTCAGGGCTGGATGTAAATGAATAAAATTTTCTTTGTCCAAAATAAATCACTGCACTAAAATAAGTTCATTTGTAGTTCTAAACATATTAAGGGTGTTTTTTTTATCTCTCCCATGACGTTATTTCTCTCTCCTAAAGCGTCCATTACAAATAATGCATATGGCCAGTTATGCAAATTAGGTGATGACGTCATTTAGCGCCTTCTAGCGACTTTTAGGACAGCCAATAGTGACAAACTGACAAAGACATGAGGGAGAACAAGGACTATACACGGACACACTAATGAGGGGATCAGGAACAGGTGGAGTGAGGAGGAAAGAGGACAGGCGAGGGAACGAACGGAAAAACACTGGGAGGGAAGAACACACAGGAGGAACTGAAAAGCAAGAAGTGACACATGAGGGCAATAATATCAAAATAAAACAGGAAATACAAGAAAAAGACACTGAATCATGACAAACAGACCATCAAGCACTTACAACACTCCTCACATCCAAAAGGTACTGGTCGTACTGGACTGAGAATCATCAGATGGTCAGCTAACTGCTTTGCTTTACATGTTACTTACTGTCCAGGCAAACAAAATGCTACAGCTGACTGCCTGTCTAGGCTTCCACTTCCAAGTACAGGGGTTGCTGCTGAAGGACAGTAGGGCTGAAAATATCAATACGACAATATATTGCAATATTTAGTTTTATAATATACTGCATTGATTTACAGCACTGAATATTGATATTTTGAAAAAAAAATATATTCATGTTTTAAACAGATTGTGGATAGCCTACAACCTCTGCTCCTGTAAATGTCACAGTACAACTAGTTGCCTCAATATGATATGAATGCGTACGCGAACAAGTACGGACAGATGGCTCTGTCCATGTCTGTATACGCATTGAACATTTTGTATAAATGAACCTAAAGGCTCTGTTAAATATGAAGCTAAAATCAGCAGCTGATTAGCTTAGCTCAGCACAAAGACTGGAAATGGGGGGGAAGCAGCTAGCCTGGCTCTTTTTGAAGGTAAACAAAATCCACCTATAGTACCACAACTCTAAAGCTAAGTAATTATTATCTGATTATTATAATTATAGAAAATCTGATACAAATTGTTATGATTTAGGGGTAATGCTAGGAGAGGACCCAAGCGCAGACACACAGGAACACACACAGGAGGCAGAATAGGGGGGAAACAAAAGGCAAGCTTTTAATAAGTAAAGCTGAATTACCAACATTGGGGAAATACAGAAAAAAAACTAAAAGGGGACAAGTAGACAAAAACAAAGTAACAACTAAAGGCTAACACGAAGTACAAACAAAAGCAAAGTACAAATCAAAAGAGAAACCAAACTACAAACATACCACACTGGAAACATGAGGAGACACTGGAGACACGGGGAAACACTGAGGACGAAGCTGGGAGGCAAACACGGGGAAAACCAAACCAAGATGGAGGACGACGGATGAAGACGAACACAGGCTAGGTCGGACGGAGTAGAGAGGACACGGCAACAGGGACAAGGCATCAAAGGAATGACGGAACACGGACGGAAACGAAACTATCAGACAACCACATGAGGGAGAACAAAGGCTATATATAGAGACACTAATGACGGGATGAGGTACAGGTGGAGTGAGGACGGACACGGACAGGTGAGGGGATTACCGGAAAAACACACAGGAGGAAGTAACAAGCAGGACGCAACACACAAGGGTAAAATTTCAAAGTAAAACAGGAAACTGAAACAAACAGACAGAACCATGACAGTATCCCCCCCTCTCAAGCGACAGATTCCAGATGTCCCAAAAACAACCACAAAAAAAAGAGAGTCCAAATGAAGCCTGGAGGGTGGAGGAGGGTCTGGAGGAGGGCCAAAGTCAGGGTTGGAGGAGACCAGGAGGTCAGGGTAAGGGGCAGTGGCCGATCAGGAGGCCTGCGGCGAAGGCAGAAACCTTCGCGAAGGCAGAAACCTTCTTGGAACGGTAGTTGACAGCGGAAACCCTCTGAAGGCCAGCAGCGATGGCAAAAGCCCTCAGGGGGCCATAGGTGAAGGCTGGAACCCTCAGGAGGCCGGCGGCGATGGCGAAGGCGAAGGCTGGAACCCTCAGGTGACTGGCGGCGAAGGCGAAGGCTGGAACCCTCAGGAGGCCGGCGGCGATGGCGAAGGCTAGAACCCTCTGGCGGCTGGCGGCTGGCGGCGACGGCGGAAACGAAGGCTGGAAACCTCTGGAGGCCGGCGGCGACGGCGGAAGCCCTCTGGAGGCTGTAGACGAAGGCTGGGCCTTACTGGAAGCCGGCGGCAGCTGCGAGGGCTGGGAACCACTGGAAGCCGGCGGTGGTGATGGCGAAGGCGCACTGGAAGGCGTGGGCTGGGACCCACTGGAGGCTGGCGGTGAGCGCTGGAACTCTCTGGAAGGTGTGGGCTTGGACCCACTGGAAGGCGGTGGCAAAGGTGTGGGCTAGGACCCACTGGAGGCCAGTGAAGGCGTGGGCTGGACCCCACTGGAGGCCAGCAAAGGCGAAGGCGTGGGCTGGAACCCAGTGGAGGCCGGCGAAGGTTAAGGCGTGGGCTGGAACCCACTGGAGGTCAGCGAAGGCGTGGGCTGGAACTCACTGGAGGCCGGCGGCGAAGGCTGAGACCCTCTGGAAGCCGAGGGCAAAGGCTGAGACCCACTGGAAGCCGGCGCCGGCGGTGAAGGCACTGGCTGGGGCCCACTGGAAGCCGGTGATGAGGGCTGGGACCTTCTTGAGGCTGGCGACGAGGGCTCACTAGAAGGCGTGGGCTGGGACCCACTGGAACCCTCTGGAAGGCGTGGGCTGGGACCCTCTGGAGGCTGGTGACAAGGGCTCACTGGAAGGCGTGGGCTGGGACCCTCTGGAAGGCATGGGCTGGGACCCACTGGAGGCCGCTGGCGAGGGCTGGAACCCTCTGGAGGCTGAACTGCCGTCCGGGAAACACTCCTGGATGTCGGTAGGACCACCGATGGAGGATCACTGGCAGCTGTTGGCCTGGGAGCCAACGGAGGAACACCGGCAGCGGTTGGCCTGTGAGCCGACGGAGGAATTCCGGCAGCGGTAGGCCTGGGAGCCGACGGAGGAACACTAGCTGGGACAGGACTTGGCCTAGGAGCCGACGGGGGATCACTGGCAGCGGTCAGCCTGGGAGCCGACAGAGGAACACTGGCTGGGACAGGACTCGGCCGGACCTCTGACCGAGGGACAGGGACAGGAACTGGACTCGGCCGGACCTCCGACCGAGGGACAGGAACAGGTGTCGGCCAGGCTGCCGACGGAGGAGCAGGGTCAGGAGTTGGATGGGCCGCTGACGGAAGAGCAGGGTCAGGAGTCGGATGGGCTGCCGACGGAGGGACAGGGTCAGGAGTCAGCCAGGCTGCCGACGGAGGAGCAGGGTCAGGAGTCGGATGGGCCGCCGACGGAGGAGCAGGGTCAGGAGTCAGATGGGCCACCGACGGAGGGGCAGGGTCAGGAGTCGGCCAGGCTGCCGACGGAGGAGCAGGGTCAGGGGTCGGATGGGCCGCCGACAGAGAACCTAATGTCTTGGTATCTCCTTTTTCCAACAGCATTAACTTTTTCACCGATTTTCTCCCACACGGCGTTCCTTTGCGCAACCGTCAGATTCCTTTGCTGCAGCTCATTGAAATGTTTATTCGCGTCCTCTACCAACACTTCTAATTCCAAAGGGTCGAATTTCACTCTGCGCTTTTGCTCTCTCAAACTCGCCATGCTGAAAACCATGAAACACGCTAAACCCTCATTTAAATAGGCGTGTCTCCAACACGTTTGCGCCTGTTGTCATTTACGCAATCACTCTTAGTAAATCGCCCGCAAACCGCGGTTCAACCCCACACGCAAATTTCCAGATTGCGCACGTAGATTAGTACAAGCAATTTGGGATCTTAGTAGATCCAGCCCTCTGTGTAGTACTGATAAAGTTAAGTTTG
Organism: Pagrus major; assembly: GCF_040436345.1. Taxonomy (NCBI): domain Eukaryota; kingdom Metazoa; phylum Chordata; class Actinopteri; order Spariformes; family Sparidae; genus Pagrus; species Pagrus major. Next base: position 2,215,547 of record NC_133233.1, read on the forward strand.
AAAAAGAAATGGCCAAACTGCTGTTATTTTTTTTGGTTTGGCAATGATGTGTAACTTTTATAAGCACCCAGCACTTAGCATAATACAACTATTGTGATCCACAGATACACTGAGCATTACTGCAGTAGGCCCACTAGTGATGTAACTACTGATGCATTTAGTGTTGTACATGTGTAACATCTCCAGGTCGTATCTGTAGTCTCGCATTATTTTCATCTATAAACAACACTGAGTCTCACTTTTAAATGTCGCTTTTTGCATCAAGACATTTAACTGTAATTTAGGAGCTTTTGGTATGCCACAACACAACACATTACATTCTACATCAGATGTTTTGTGTAATCCGTTTATTCTTCAATAATCACCACTACAGTTACCTGTAACAGGGCATGTTGTCTGATAGACAGACCCACAGTAGAGACACTGTTGGACTCTTCAGCCTCGCAGCAGGAGCGCAGGTTTGTATTCTGATGTATTAAGACTACTTTGAGATACAATGAGCTGCTGCAGTCTTTAGAAATTGGACTTGTAAAATTGCTATGCATTTGTCTAACAAATTACACTGCCACATTTGACAGTTTATCTGTGTGATGCCTGGCAGCTGTGATGCCTCAAGATGCATTGTTCTTTAAATTGGTTAGTAACATTTAATGTTGGTTGTTAACAGAAACATATCTTTTAGTGTGTTTTGGGTAATGACAACACAAAGAAACAGTTAGCGTGATGTGACTGCTTTCTTGTTACTGTGGCATTACTAAAACTGAGCTAAAAAGGCTATCATGTAAACGTATACACAAATGCCACACACGACGATCATAAGATTGCAGTCTTCCCAGGTAAAAAAATAGTATTTGTTTTGTTCTTACAATTGCGTATCTGAGCAAGGCTAGACAGATAGTGAACAAAAACTCCAGCATGTATCAATGTTCTAACCACACTGCCTATGAACACAGTGACAATGTAAATATTTACAGCCACAATATGCTCATAAACTTATTGTAATAAACATAAAACAACTGCTTTTTAACACCCATGAATTTAATCTTCTATTCACAGGCAGCAACACTGCAGGTAAGTATTAGCATATAAATTGTACAGTGATTAGCTTAGCAGAGACCTCTATGAACATGCTCCTTTCAATTAGCTAGTAAACTCAAGTGTGGCAAATGACCAGCATAAATAAATTACATTCATCAGACAACGGAATAATATTTTCCGACCACAGAATAATTTTCTAAACACTATTTGGCATCCGTGCTAATGGACATATCTACTCCAAGGTTTAAAAGTAAGGAGAACACTGGTATGCATGCACCGTGGGCTGCTCTTTGTTCAACTGAAAACAACATTGAGGAAGGAAAGTGAAACTTAAGGAAAATGAAACTTAAGAAAAGGAAATTACTACTAAAAATCAGTGGTGTCAAGTAACGAAGTACAAATACTTCGTTACCTTACTTAAGTAGAAATTTTGGGTATCTATACTTTACTGGAGTAATTATTTTTCAGCCAACTTTTTACTTCTACTCCTTACATTTTCACGCAATTATCTGTACTTTCTACTCCTTACAGTTTAAAAATAGCCTAGTTACTCGTGAAATTTCGCTGCACCTCTGATGCGCCTCCGGAGAGGCACAATATTGGCGAACCGAATCAGTGTGAACGGATACGCCGGCGGCGCGGAGCGGGGGCGTGTCGGTCTGGTGTTCACTGTCTGATAACTGTACAGATCCTTCACTCAACAAAATATAGATACAAAGCAACGTTACATGACCATACAACAGTAACGTAGTAACTGGTTGTGTCTTTGGCAACTTATATGAGAAAAAAATACCGCAGTTATTCGTGGAGAAGTCCGACCGACTCTTCGTCACATTTCTGCCTGAAAAACAGCGTCCCCGGCAAAAAACTTTAACTCGCCAACTCTTTGTTGCGGTGAAGACTTCAGTGAACTTTCCCCCAAAACAGCCTCCCTCCCCGCAAGTGATAGAGTCAGACAGCATCCCGTTTACTGATGGCGATTATGTAATTAAGAGAAAAACGTAACTTTGTCATTTTCCAGGATGTTTGGTGGGTCAGGATCACAATCACAGCACATTATAACAGCATCCATATGATTATAAACAGTCAGCGGATACATGTTTAGATTAACAGGAGGACACCAGGGAAAACACGTTGAAAAAAACACACACGTCATCATCATGACGTGTACCGTCACGCCTCTTTTGGAGCCGCAGCGCCGACTTTCTGTGTGAATTACACTCTTTTACACTCTTTTTTGTATGTACTTTAAAAAAACTGTTTTCTAATGTAACATTAACTTGATATTGACATTAAAAAATGTTTTAATACATAATCCATGTCTTATTATAAATTAGGTTGTTATGGTATCAATCTGAAAGGTAAAACCATGGAATTTTACTCAATGGCCTTTGTGCCCTGTCATGTGGCCTTGGTGCCCCTAAAATGACGAAATTCCAACCCTGTCCGACACCCTATTGGTTTGTACGCGATCCATCGCCCCATAACATTATAGTCATTATGGCCTTTAGAAAAATGTTTTTTTGGGGAGGTGGGGTAGTGCACTATAGGCCCCTGTGGCGCGGCCTAAGCTTTTGTCCTTAATGGTGTTTTTTCCCCTTACATTACTTTTACTTTCATACTTTAAGTAGTTTTGAAACCAGTACTTTTACACTTTTACTTGAGTAAAAAGCTTGAGTTGATACTTCAACTTCTACACAAGTATTTTTAAACCCTAGTATCTATACTTCTACCTGAGTAATGAATGTGAATACTTTTGACACCTCTGCTAAAAATGTCTACCAGGTAGCAGTGACTGAACAGGGATCAGGACAAGTACACTTAATTGTATTAGAAATATAATACATAAGTGTACAGAAGTTATTACAAGTACACTTAAACTTTTTTGTGCTAAATTTAAAATATATTAGAAATTTAATTTTAAAAAGTGTACTTCAAAGTAAATGTAATTGAGTTCAACTTTAATGTACTAAAAATAAATTATACTAGAATAATACTTATTCTACAGTACTGTAAGTGTTATTTCAGTATACTTCTAAAAAGTGTACTTTTTGTAAGTATTGTAAATGGGACACAAGTGTACTTGTGCAAATACTTATTGTGCTTTCTTAAAGTGTACTTTTTAATTTCCCTTTGTCACAAGTGTGTTTATATACTTAAAAACAGTGTACTTTAATGTTCATTCATTTTAAACTGCATTTCAGTGTACTTTTAAAAAGTATACTTGTTTTCATGTCCTTTGTAATTAATATTTAGTATGCTTTCTTAAAGTGTACTTTAAAGCTTGGGTAGGTAATTCTGTTCAAAAGCATTTTTTTTATCATATTTTTATAACATTTCTTAACATCCTGACAGCAATCAAAATATTAAATGATTTGGGAAAAAAAAAGACAAAACATTGTCTCTGGCAGCCACAGGGCTGTAAAAACTTCATCCAGTCAATTTAACCGGCCCAACAATTTTGTATGGACGGACTACCTGTCAATCAATCTGCCCTTACCTGAACACCCTCCCCACCCTGTGCTGACTCCGCCCATCAGTCATTGCGCGTGACCGGCTTTCTACACTGGAGCTATGGCAGACTGTTTACGACAAGAATGACAGAGAAACTACAGCCATACATCTCATCACCACGCAGGCCAACGTTTACACATACTGTGGATCTAATCCATATGGCAGTGTTCACACATGCACTGCTACCCTGGGCTGTTTGGTGTAGTGGAAATTCTCCTTTGTGAGGTAGAGACTTGCTAATTCTCTAAAGAATTTTAGACTCGCCGTGATGAATCAGATCTCTTTAATACATGCAGCATGGAGAGAAGACCCGAAGTGTTCTCTCCCATCTTCCAAATGTTTCTGACTTAAATACAAACAGAGTGGGGGGTTACAACATTTCTTCCCAAAACAATGACCCTCTGATGTTTGGTTGATCGCCTCTTTCCCAGGATAGTGACCCTTTGATGCTTTATTAGAATGTAAATGTCATCTTACCATCTATCTTTCCGTAACACCTCAGACAGAGACAATTGCCTCTCGTCTGACTTCCTGACCCTCACCCCAAAAGGGGATTCTCCCCTCCTTCCTTTCACATCCTGATATAGTCTTTACAGTACATTGCTTACTGAATGGAAAACTATTTAATTTCTCACATTGGACATTAGTCAGACGAGCTGTATGTGAGAGGCAGACTAATTCTTGTGTGCTACACGTATACACATATATCTGTGAACATAGTTTGCATTGTATTTGTGAGCCGATGTTGTTAGATGGTATATACACTGAACAAAAATATAAACGCAACACTTTTGTTTTTGCTCCCGTTTCTCATGAGCTGAACTCAAAGATCTAAAACATTTTCTATATACACAAAAGACCATTTCCCACAAATATTGTTCACAAATCTGTCTAAATCTGTGTTAGTGAGCACTTCTCCTTTGCCGGGATAATCCGTCCCACCTCACAGGTGTGGCATATCAAGATGCTGATTAGACAGCATGAATATTGCACAGGTGTGCCTTAGGCTGGCCACAATAAAAGGCCACTCTGAAATGTGCAGTTTTGCTTTGGGGGGGGGGGGTCAGAAAACCAGTCAGTATCTGGTATGACCACCATTTGCCTCACGCAGTGTAACACATCTCCTTCGCATAGAATTGATCAGGTTGTTGATTGTGGCCTGTGGAATGTTGGCCCACTCCTCTTCAATGGCTGTGCGAAGTTGCTGGATATTGGCAGGAACTGTAACACGCTGTTGTATACGCCGGTCCAGAGCATCCCAAACATGCTCAATGGGTGACATGTCCGGTGAGTATGCTGGCCATGCAAGAACTGGGATGTTTTCAGCTTCCAGGAATTGTGTATAGATCCTTGCAACATGGGGCCGTGCATTATCATGCTGCAACATGAGGTGGTGGTCGTGGATGAATGGCACAACAATGGGCCTCAGGATCTCGTCACGATATCTCTGTGCATTCAAAATGCCATCAATAAAATGCACCTGTGTTCGTTGTCCATAACATACGCCTGCCCATTCCATAACCCCACCGCCACCATGGGCCACTCGATCCACAATGTTGACATCAGCAAACTGCTCACCCACATGACGCCACACACGCTGTCTGCCATCTGCCCTGAACAGTGAAAACTGGGATTCATCCGTGAAGAGAACACCTCTCCAACGTGCCAGGTGCCATCGAATGTGAGCATTTGCCTACTCAAGTCGGTTACGACTACGAACTGCAGTCAGGTCGAAACACCGATGAGGACGACGAGCATGCAGATGAGCTTCCCTGAGACGGTTTCTGATAGTTTGTGCAGAAATTCTTTGTTGCAGCAGCTGCCCGGGTGGCTGGTATCAGATGATCTTGGAGGTGAACATGCTGGATATGGAGGTCCTGGGCTGGTGTGGTTACACGTGGTCTGCGGTTGTGAGGCCGATTGGATGTACTGCCAAATTGTCTGAAACGCCTTTGGAGATGGCGTATGGTAGAGAAATGAACATTCAATTCACGGGCAACAGCTCTGGTGGACATTCTTGCAGTCAGCATGCCAATTGCACGCTCTCTCAAAACTTGCGACATCTGTGGCATTGTGCTGTGATAAAACTTAACATTTTAGAGTGGCCTTTTATTGTGGCCAGCCTAAGGCACACCTGTGCAATAATCATGCTGTCTAATCAGCATCTTGATATGCCACACCTGTGAGGTGGGATGGATTATCCCGGCAAAGGAGAAGTGCTCACTAACACAGATTTAGACAGATTTGTGAACAGTATTTGTGGGAAATGGTCTTTTGTGTATATAGAAAATGTTTTAGATCTTTGAGTTCAGCTCATGAGAAATGGGAGCAAAAACAAAAGTGTTGCGTTTATATTTTTGTTCAGTGTATATATATGACGTTCATCTATATAGCCTTTGAACTAGATGTTTTACAAATGTGCTGATGTTGCCTATTTCTGTGACCTATAGTTATGAGAGAGACGCATCAACTTCCAGCCTTGAAGCGTCAGTTCACAGCAGAACCATGCCCTGATGTTTCCACTATTTCTGCAGTCTCTCTCTGACAGGTGAGTGTAACTTGATGCTGATAGCAACATGGATCAGACCACTGTTATTCATTTAATGTGTTTTTGATAGACACATTTCATATATGCATTTGTCCTTCTTTCATATCAAGTTGGTTTGCTTTATGTGCATGAATGTGCTCCTTATCAGGGATACAATACGAAAAGGAATGACATCATTTCTTTAGCTGCACCTGGAAAATGCTTCAAGTACTAGTCCTAGCAGTCACATGTTAGCCTACTGCTTGAGACTATTGCATATTAGTAAGACATTCTTTAAAAGAAAATAGACTTTGCATTTCAGTTCATGATCTGACTGTCAGCTGACCACAGTAGAATATGGGAAACACAGAATGCACCTGACAATCCCTATAAATAATCGCTTGCCACCCATCACATAAGCTTCACCATCACCCACCTAACTCCAGACTTAATTTTTTTTACATAACAACAGTCCTGTGTTGTCTTTGACAGAATAAATAACATTTTTATGAGAGCTGAATGATTTTTTTTTGCTTGTTATTTATTGTATTGTATATTGTATATTCTATTGTATATAAATGTAATTTCTCACACTATTTGATTACTGCTAGACCACGCCACCAGGTGCATGCAAAAATCCGAGAGCAAACATATTTTTTGACACAGTGAGAATGTTATTTTTGAAAGGCTACATGGCAACAAATATGAATTGAAGCAGAATATTTCATTAGGTAAAAACATGTGGATTCTGGTAATTATATCAATATTTTTTTCTATACATTTCAACACTGAATTTACTTCATGTGAAGTTTGCAGATATGTAGTAGTCATTTTAATGTTAGTTATTGTCATGGCCAAGAAAGCTGGCGGTGTTTAGTTGTCTTGTGTCTACATTGTCTATGGTTTCCTGTTTTATTTTGAAATTCTACTCTCCTCTCGTTTCAGGTAACTTGCCCTGCCCCTTGTGTTTTTCCCGCCAGTCTGATTGTCTTCCCTGCCCTGATTGTTTCCACCTGTTCCCCATTACCCTGTGTATATATGGTCTGCATCTTCCTTTGTCTGTTGCCAGTTCATCTTGTCTTGTGTACCAGTGAACCAGCTCCATGCCGCCATCGCTCCAAGTATTGTCAGCATTTGCTCCATGCCCGTCTTGTCAGGTTTCGTACTTTTATTTTGATACTTTGTCAAGCCCTTGGTTTTGTTAGTAGGTTTTTCCTCCTTGTGAGTGATTTTCTGTTGCACCTTAATAATTATAGATTTGTTTTGCCTCCTGAGTCGTGCATTTGGGTTCAAGTCCTTGTTCAGTTGTGACAAGTTATAACAACCTTGAGCTTGCTAAGCATTTTTCTGTTCAATGTGCAGTTTGGGAAATCCCACAATCTCTGGAGCATTCAAGGCGGACTCAACAGGGACTGGATATCATCATCGCTTCACCAAAAGTGCTCTAATGTGCCTTCCACTGTCACACCGCGGTGAGGTTGTCTCGTCTTGGGTTATTGTCTTGTCATTTCCTGTTTTATTTTGAAAATCTAACTCTCGTTTCAGGTCACTTGCCCTTCCTCTTGTGTCACCTGCCCGTCTTCCCTGATTCCTGATTGTGTCCACCTGTTCCCCATTACCCTCATGTGTTTAAATAGTCTGTGGCTGTGTCCAAATTCAGGGGCTGCAGCCCACGAAGGGCGCATTTGAAGGCCAATTACGTCACAACGCTGCGCGAAGGCTGTCCAAATTCGAAGGCTGCTCCACATGCAGCCCACAAATGCAGCCTTCCCCACCCTCGTTTAGGAGGACGCACCGCTACTGTCCTTCGCGGCCTCACATATCCCAAGATTCTTTGCGCACCGCTGCTCAGTCCCGAAACAGAAGAGGAAGCAAGAGAAAATGGCGACATCAAGTGGCGCAGACATGACATTTAAATTTAAGTAATGGGTTTATACTCGGTTTTTACTCATTTGAACATCCAACGCCAGATATGTTAAACTTCAAGAGACTATAAAACCTCCAAAGTTTAACTTTCAGTTAAAATATGTGACGCTGGTACTGCTATGGTAAATATAGTTGTTAATCACCAATGGGTTAATATTTATTTTGTAATGTTGATAATTCAATTTAGATTTGACACATTGTACACACACACATAAATGTACACGTTTGATAGATTTGAACCAAAACAGACTTTAATGCATGAACACCTGGTGACGCAACCAGGAAATACTCCGAAGGCTGGACCGTCCCATTTAACAACGGTGGACGTGGCCTTCAAGGTCTCTCCGAAGGACCCGGCCTCCATGGGCCGCAAAGGCCGCGTCTTTGAAGGCTGCAGCACCTGAATTTGGACACAGCCTGTGTCTTCCTTTGTCCTATGCCAAGTGTCTCGTCTCATGTCTGACCACCGAAGCCAAATCCACAGTCCTGATCAAAGCCATAGTGTGCTCGTGAGTTTTTGTCTGCCTCGAAAGAGTGATTTTCTGTTAACTATGAAACAAAGACTAGACTAAGAAAGTTATTAGTTTAGTTTTTTTTTTTTTGTCAGCCTCCCTTGGGAGAGATTTTTCAGTTCCTTGTTATAGATAGTTAATGTTTTGAAGCCCTTTGATTTTCCTCCTAGGAGTGATTTTTGATTAAATTTGATAACCTGTGTATATAGTGTTTCCTCCTTAGGAGTGATTTTTTTTTTTTTATTTTTTATTTTTTTTTTTTTTGGTTTACGTTTTGTTATAGCCTAGTTCTCCCTTAGGGGAGATTCATTAAGCATAATTTTCATAGCCCTATTTATTTGGGATCACTCTATCGAGAGCCTTTTTGTAACTCCTAATAAAATCTGCTCACTGACACCTCAGCTTTTGAGTCCTGTTTTGAGTCCCGGCCTGACATCCACATTTGCGGAAATACGGAAAAAATTAGCAAGGGGCTGTGTGTTTTTACAAATTATACAGCGTGCCGTTGTTTCATTTTTGGCCTGAAAATATAGCCACACGGCTCCTCTTCCTCTCTGACATTCTTCTGCTCTGTCTCTGTACTGCGTGTGTGTGTGAGAGTGAGTGAGACACGTGAGAGACGGAGAGCAGGGAAAGGAAACACAGCTGAATGAATATGCTGCGTTTTTAAAAATCGAAACGCAATATGTGGCAGTCGGTGTTGATTCTGTGGTGCAGATACACTGCTTATAAATTTAATTTATCAATCACTTGATTAATAAAGCACTCGTAAATAGGGGCACCACCTCCGTTCTTTTATCTCTTTGACTAATCTGGAGGAAATTAATCAAATTCGACTAGACAAGGTTAACTTGAATCAATATCAATCAATTCTAATCAATTTCAGATCAATTCATTCAATCTTATAACTGAAGTAGTGACTTCTACACACAGTTACCATTGGTTCTCCACATTAAAACAAACGACGTACGGTTAAATACATTTATTTGGCTAAATAGTTGAACGAAAAATAAATGAAAAGGCAAATTAAATGACAATATTAACAGGTAACAGAAAGATGTTGAGTCTGTAATGACTAACGTAATGAGTTTATGAATAAAACGTGAGGATGGTAAAATTGCGGGTGGGGTAAAAGCATTTAAATATTAAGAGAATAATTTAATGCTAACGGAGCCCTAACTAAATTTCTCCTAAGCTCAAAGATATTAATTCAGAGCCAAAGGGACACCAACTCATATTTCATAAGCGGGAATCCAGTAGGATGAAGGAATGGATATTTGTCTGAGCGTCATTTGGAGGGTCAGCGAGCTGCGGTTGGTCGTCCTCCAGCGGCCTTGGCTGTCCTTTAACTGTAGGGTGGCAGTCTCGATCCAATATCCAGCGGGTGGCGCCGCTTGGGTTCATTGGGGGTAAAAGCAGAGCCGGTTCGGCCTGGCAAAAGAGTCTTTCTTTCATTGGAAACCGCTCACACGGTTTCTTAAACAGCCGGTCGCCGTAACATCTTCGTTAATGATGATCGTCTTGATGAAGAGGATGACGGTGATAATGAGATTCTTCAGTTGCTTTGAGTGGTGGTTCTTAGGCTCTGACTGATAAAGCAATTTTTAACTTCTTCGTTAAAATAACTGAAGGATGCTTCGTCGTCCGATCGAGTTATCCTTAATTAATAGTTTGAGAGGATTTCAAATTAAAGTTCACTTTTCCTAAGTCAGGTCACGATACTTAACTTAATAAAACAAAATAAAACAGAACTTCATTCTGGAACAAAAATATAAAAGTTACAAAAATAACACTTGAGCAAATTCTCTTAAGAGCGAGGTCTTGAAGAGAGTAAAACTTTAAGTATAAAAGAGCCGGTGTGTAAAATAAAAAATAAAGAGCTTAAAGTGAAGAGTTTCAAAAAGTGTTAAAGAGTGACGAGTGAAGTTTAGAAGTTGAAGTGAGAAGAATAGAAGTGAGCTCAGAGGGAGATGTCCCTCTGTTTTGTCCACTCTGATAACAGGGTTGCCAGCTTTCGCCTCAGTAGATAACAAGTGTGAAAACTCAGAAACTAACTAAAACTAAACTAACATTTTAATGTTTCAAATTGTGTTTCACCTACCCAGAATGTCACCATGGCTTAATGTGGACTGTCTTAAACACAAATCACATGAATCATTAAGTCATTAACATTCAAAAATAATAATAATTGGTTATACATTCAAACACAATTGATTTATACAGTAGAAATAATTAATACACATTTCTTTTGGTTCTAGCTTAATACTTATTGTAACAGGGAATATAGTTTAAACATTGACTGGTAATATGCATGAATGAGTTAGAAAAAGTCTTTTCAAACTTGTCCAAATCTTATCAGGGGTCATCACTGGAGAGCGCTGTGGATTTCGTGGAATGTAAGACATTTTCACACATTTAACTTATCTCAGTCAATTTTCATCACAGTGCAATGAAATTAATATCAATTTTATGAACTTTGTTTACTGATAATATGTTGATTTCCAGAAGATTAGGTTCTGGCTTAATAGTTATTCTAACTTTGTAAAAATCTGGAAGGAGAATAAAACTCTAAGGAATGTAACAGGAGAGTCAGGTTGTAAATCACTCTGGGTGTGTCTGTGTGTGTTAGCTAAACAGGAGAGATGAGGGAGTAAAAGGAAGAACTAAATGATGGCAGTTTTTAGTCTCATTTACAGATACAAAAGACATTCAATTATAACATATCATTTCAAAAGAAACTTATTCAGTCTCTGGTGTTTGCGTCCGTGGATTCAATTGTGATGAGTTGAAACTAATTTGACCCTTTAAAGCTATGTTCTACGATGTGAAAGATTGCTCATTTTTATTAACATTATTTAGATGGTGGTTATGGCCCAATAGTACGACCTACACAATGTGAAGAGCAAAAGGAACCAAATAAATCCATTCTCTCTAGCGCCTGCAAAACTGCAAAGAAATTGACCAATAGCAGCCATCCGGTCCGGATGGGAGTTTCCCCTTGCTCAAATTTGCACTCTCTCTCTCGGACCCTCCATCCATTCCCCTCGCTCACTCCCCTGCTCCTGGTCACGCCTCGTCCCAACCCACTTCCACATTTGAAACTACAAGCGGGCAAGAAGTTTGTTTGGCACTGAGCAGTTCAGGTATGGAGGGAAAACAGAGCGACAGTAGCAAGCGGCCTCTGCTTGCCCCACCGGCAAAGGCTGAAAGAAAGCGCAAGTCTGTCACTGAAAAGGCAGAGACAAAGCGGAGATGCGACATAAAGAGGGCTCAAACCATAGTAAACATCTGGTCATCGTTTGAACGGTGGCAAAAGCTCCGTGAAGATATGGACCTGAAAAGTGATGCTGATACAGTGGTGTTTTTGTTGAACAGGTAATCTTTCGTCTTTATTGTAGATGTTGTGACACAGATAACTTTTATGCCGATGCTGGCTTATGACTGTGAAACCTGCCGTTTTTTTCTGTGTTATTAGATGGCATCAAAACCCTTGTTATCCCAGTACCAGAGTTAACTTAGCTGTTGATAAATAGTAACTTATTACGTAGCTGTAATGTGTAACGTAGCTGTAACATGCTAATGACGTTACGCTAGCTTGGCTGTGGAGCTTAGCTGTGGATATTGCAATAACTTACAAGATTTACATTAGTTTCAACGTGCATTGTAATAACTTTACCTGTGAATCCTACATCGTTAATCCGCATTCAAAGCTGGCGTCGTGTTTGGTTTCGGAGACTGGATGGATGGATGGAGCCTCCTGGTACAAGGGGTCACAGGGTCAGTTAAGCTATAAAAGATGTTTACCTCCTAGAGAAACAAGGCCTCAGTTAATAGTTCAGACGAGAGGCATGTAAACACATGATGTGTTCCTACACCACCACGAAATAGTCAATGTGTGGGAAACACTGAAGTGTTATAATAATATAGAATGAGCTTCTGCCTGTAGTACTTAAATGTATTTAAATAAATATACAATATGTCATGAAATTTACTAGTGGTGCAACTACTCTTTAATATAAAAGTTATAAAAATCTACAAGATTTCCTGTTGTTGTGATTGGTCAGTCTGAATTCAAAAATCGAAACAGCTGCAGGTTTTACGGTGTGGAATGGAGGAGAAAGACAGGGGCAGTGGACAATGGTACATTAGACTCTAACCGAAAAAGATGTCATGGTCATTTATATATCAGGATGTATTGAGGAGAAAAAGATGTCATGGTCATTTATATATCAGGATGTATTGAGGAGACACAGCCACAAGTTGAACTGGGTGAGAAGTCAGAAATAATTATTTATTTAGAAATATTATGGAAATGCCTATTCAACTGAAGTTTAGTGTATTTAATCAGTTGCAAAGTCAGCCGAAGGAAGTAGGTTTCCGTTAGCAGCTAATGCTAGAACTAACAATATTAGCTTGTTAGTGCTAGCCTAGGTAGCACACTGTACTGAGCAGCGGAGTTAAACTGTATTTCTGAGCCTCCGGCTGGGTTTGTAGTGTGAGAAGTTGGTCTGTTTGAATGGAGCACAGACAGCTAGTCAGGCAGGCAGCTGGTGCAAGTTGCTTGTGCCCCCATTTTTAAAGGTTTGGGTGGGCTTGCACCGTCCGATGGGTTTCAGGTCGGCAGCCAGTGTCTTCAGAGATTCTCTCACAGCATCCACTGCTTTTGCTTTGATCCTGTTCCATTTGTAGCATGTTTTCAGGGGGCATTTATGTCTCGGGGGATGTTTTTCTTTAATTTTTTGTCATACAACTCACTTTTCTCTCTGTAGCAGCATCAGGGGAGATAGGACCCATCCTTTTACATGAGACTATGAAATTATCAGTATTATCAGCTTATTTACCCAATTAATTTGTATTATTGCAGGTTTGCGTAGATGTTGTTTGCATGCATGTTTTAGTTCTGATGCACAGCTATGTTGAATTTGTATGAATTAGTTCAATGTGAATGAATTAGTTTCAGTATGTGGATAAGGAACAAATGTGTAATGTGTAATGATGTTTTTTTTGTTTTGTTTTGTTTTTTGTCCTGGGAGGGAAGTTGGGTTTGTAAAATGTTATCTTTGGGCCTATATTTCAGGGGTTAAACAACAGTCCTCAGACTTTTATTGTGTTAGTAGTTTTTAACTGTGGAAATATTAGTTCTTTAACTATTGACAACATTTCTCTTTTTTTAAATTATTATTTTTTTGGCCTTTTTATGGCTTTATTGATAGAACAGCTTCAGAGATGTGACAGCAGGATGAGAGAGTGGGGGTGACATGCAGCAAAGGGCCTCAGGTCAGACTCGAACCTGGGGCCGCTGCAGCGAGGACAAAGCCTCTGCACATGGGACACCCGCTCTTCCAACTGAGCTAATGGGCGCCTGAACATTTCTCTTTTTACCAGAAAAACTTAGTACAGCACAGAGGTCTGTCTACACTGCCTCTATAACATAAGGTGAGTTTATTATTTTTGACATTTCATTCCTTTACTGTTATGCCAGCTGTTATGTTTGTTATGTACAGCCAATAAGTTAAAGGGTGGGACACCGTTAGTGTGGTGCTTTTTTAAAGGGTAGGTTCAAAGTCTTGAGAGTAAAAAAAAAAAAACAACAACATAATTTTAACTGTTTGGTTTAGCTTCCTTGAAAGTGCTTGAAAAGTGGTTTAATTATACTCTAAAAACCTGGAAAACCAATATCTAAAAAGATTTTGCTTAAGCATTTTGTTGCCTTTTAAGGATATTAATATTGATATGAGGTGAGTAACACGTTTATTATGTGTTTTTTTTCTTATCTTTCTTTCCTCTTTCTTTTATTTCATCCTCATTGTCGTTTAATGTTTTTTGTTTGTTTGTTTTTGCTTTTTGTTTTTGTATTTGCTTCTGTTGATCTGTCTGCACTGGTTTGTTTTGTAAACTTTATCACCAACAAAATAAAAAAAAAGTTTATTATGTTCCCTCAGATCAGTAAGGAGTCCATACACAACATCTGCTCTCCCTCTGTCTACATTTTTCCTGAGCTTGACTGTTATTGGCCTCACATTCTCAGAAGGTAGGTAAAAATGCTACAGATTGTCACCCAACATAAAACTGATTATCTCAGCTTCAGACCGAGATAAGCAGGGGCGCTGCCAGGGATTTTGGGCTCCATGAAAAGAAATCTAATTAGGCCCTTGTATAGGCCAGTGAAAAAATGTTATGCTGTTTTATATAAAACTATATAACTATAACTCAACAACTGTAGACTCACAGGTGGTGGCATTGGATTTGGGGTGAAAAAATACATATATGAGGCTATATGGTCGTTGCGATTTAATCTTCTGATTTCCAACATATAGACCTTGATTATGAGACACCCCTTTTTTTCTCTTTTTGAAAATTTTTTTTGAAGACTAAATCTTATTTTTATAAAAAATTAAATCTGACCAGAATGCACCAGTAATAGTAACACACTGAAAAAAACAAGGTAACGTGATATCTTTAAATGAAATTACCTTGTTGTCTGGCATTAACATTACTGCCTTCTGAAGGCCGTCACAGGCTCAGATTTTTTTAAGCCATAAGCATCATAGAAATATTGAAATTGAAATGAATCCGCTGATACCAAACATGTCATGCTAGCTTACTGGGAAAAGAGCTAAATATCACTCCAAATTTGAACTGTTTTTTACCGCGAAGTCCACGACCTCAATGTGAAATGAATACTTGTAATAATAACTTTCAGTCACCACTTAATGAGGGATGAGATGAGGATGAGGAACCTGCTGCTGCTGAAACTGAGCTAGATTCATGGCTGTCTGACTGCCTTCAATCTTTACAACTGCTGACATTAGCTTTAACTGTTCTTAAACTGTGTTAGCTGTGAACTGTGCTCACCTTTCTTTTGAAAGAAATTTGTGTGGAGTTGTCTACCCTCCCCTTGCTTTCTTTCCCTTTCTGCCTTTTCCTTTTGTTTAAGGCTCCCTGATTTTGCTTTCTTGGGGAAAGACATGTCTTGATATAAAGCAGCCACTCCGCTCGTTAAGCTGTTTGGAGACACATCTTCGTGCACCTGCAGCTGTAGGGGTGGACTGAACCATTATGTATTGTAGGGGGTGAGAGGGGCCTCAGACAGCCTCCACTATTTTTTTTATACAGAGTAAAGTCTCTCATCCGATTTACTCTGCCAATTATAAGTTAGTTATGACACTAATTACTTAGAAATAAAAAAATAAAATAAAAACAACATTTTTATTTCAGGCCTTTTGAGGGCCCCCTCCTCCATTGGGGCCCTGGGTAATCAGTCCCACTTTTCCCCCCAGTTCGACGCCCCTGGAGATAAGGGTATAATTTGTGAAATTGGTCAGAATGAAAACTAGCATATAATCTGCACACTGTTATATGTGTGCCATTTCTGGTCTGATTTGAAGGGAATCTCTTATGTGTCCTGTGGAACAATCTTGTTTTTAGCTTTCCAGGCCTAATGTTTAGGCTACCGTATTGATTGCCATACCGTAGCAAGACTCAAGAATGCAGTTAGTGTGCTAACAAGGTTGACTGCTGCCTTTTCCTTTCATCAGAATGAGACCACCCATATAAGATGGTCATGCACACCCAAGTCTTGGTGTACGTCGAATGAAGACGAGAGAGATAGAAGGACTGCACGGTGAGTTGCTTCTGAAATCCACTAGGTGAGACAAAATAGTTGTAGATCACTGGAGAAAGCACATGATTATGTGCAGAATTGTTGTCCTGTGGTTCTGGGGCACTTCCGGTGGCAAACAATGGAGTAGCAGTATGTGCCTTAAGATCCCGCAACACTTTCACCCCCGGTGCTCGACCGAGCCCACAGAGCCTTGACCGCTAAGCTAGGTCCTGGGTCTAGACCAAGAGCTGTAATAACACGGATCCACTTTTACAAGACGAAAGAGATGATCGTCCAGGAGGCCCGCAGGAGGAGAGGAAAGCTGTTTTACCAGGGTAAGCCAGTGGCAATCTTCGAAGATTACTGTCCCGAAGTTGTCGAGCAGCGTGTGACGTATCAAGAAGCGATGTCGGCGCTCTACCAACGGGGCTTCAGACCATCGCTCCAGTACCCGGCGAGGCTACGGATCACCACCACAGACGGGGGGAGAAAGCACTTGGCATCAGTGGAGGAAGCCATGACCTTCCTATAAAACTCATAAAAATAACGCATCATAATCTCCAACCAGAGATGAATGGTAACCTTGATGTGGGGGGATTAGTCCAGGCAGGCTAAATTTATTTCTCATTAGCACTGTTGCGCCGTATGGTAATGATCAGAGTTTGCACGTCACAGTAAATAGTTACACAAGCCTTCTGAATCCAACTGTTGTAATGTAAATGTTAATGCGTTACGAAGTTCCTTTGTTATATTCCTATTCCTATTCCTTGTCATATTGTTAAACTACCTAGCTGTTTGCTAGCTGTTTGTTTGCTAATTTGCCTGGCTGGCCCCCTTGCTATTTAGCCTAGTCACATAGCTGGCGGCTCCGTGTCGCTCCCGGGGCACTTTGTTTACTAATATTAAAACCAGCACGGCGCTCCCTTTGGTCGAACTATCTTACGCTAGACTGAGCTCCAGTAGATATGGGTCTACACAATGACTAACTAACATAAAACGCACTTTAAGTCGCAAATCTTCTAACCATGAATCAATAATTTCCTCTTCTCAAATCCTCAAATTTACTGAAATTTATTGGATTGCTATTGCTTCTATGATTTCCATTGTCTTTTCATTTGCTAATATTGCTATTATTACTATATTAATACTAATATTTATTTAATTTTTATATTACTTAAGTATTTTTTTAAATTTATTTCTCTCTGTTTTGTTTCTTGATTTCTTATTTAATTTCTTCCCTAAACATTCTCATTGAATACTTTCCATATGTTAAGTTACTATTGGACACTTAATGCCAAATATGTTCGTATTATGAGGCACTTGTAGCAATATGGGATTGAAGCCAGGTGTAATGGAAATTTTGCACTCACATATCGAGACATGTAAATTGAAGTCTTGCACTTACATAAAGAGACATATAAGTTAAAGTCTTGCACCTTGTTATATAACTGTTTTCCTACCTAAGTTTAGGGAAGTGAATAATCACTGAATGTTCCACTCACCCCTTCTTGACCTGTATCTTTATGTGCAGAAGACATGACAACAGCTACACGAACAGAGCGAGAGATACACCCACAGAGACAAAATAAATACCAAGCATTTCCTATTCTGCGCTGAGTTCTCCCCCTGTAACAATCCTGTGTTGTTGCTTTGTGATTTCTCCTCTTGTACAAGATTAAACTTTGTTAAACTTTGAGCTGGCTCTGATCTCCTTCCTCTTGATCCAAATTATCAAGAAGTTATTCTAACACCAGGAGTGCCTAGAAATAGTTGTACGAGTTGGAAAGAATTAGGTAGAGCCTGCAACTGGTCACAGTTGCTTTCTGTACTATGGTTATTTTTGTTATGCTTTGGTGTTTTTTGGAAGCTTTTTGGGGCTGGGGGAAGGGAAGGGACGGATTCACTTTAATAAGGGCACACTATTTGGGTTGTCTTACAAAGGGCTTGACTTGGAAGACATGTGGTCTATTTCCCCAGTAACGCCGACACTTGAAATCAGCATCGAACTGCTAACGTTTAAACATACATTCCTTGCCATAATTGATGGATAGTCGTCTAAAGTTTGAGTTGTAATGTCAAGGGATTGAATCATCCAATCAAAAGGAAGAAAGTGTTCACCCATCTTAAGCAGTTCATAGCAGACATTGTCTTCCTACAAGAAATACATTTGCATTCCTCAGACAATGCCAGATTTCTGGCCAGCTGAACTTGGCAGCACTTTTCAGGGAAAGGCAAGAGGGGTCTCTATTCTTATAGCGAAAAGTGTACTCTTCGAACGAAGCAATATTACAGCTGATAAAAACGGTAGATTTATAATTGTCACAGAGAAACTATTTAATACAAATGTTGTCTTGGCTAACGTTTATGCCCCAAACATAGACGACGTCTTCTTCTTTGATTGCCTGTTCTCTCACCTTTCTGACCTGGGCTCACACTTTTTCAATACTCAGAGGGGACTTCAATTGCTATCTGGACCCAGTGCTGGATTGTTCTTCTACCAAATCTGGTGTATTGAGTAAATCTGCTTCACATATTCAATCCTTTCTTTTTACCACACGTATTCTACAATAGACTACATTTTTGCCGATAATAAACTTCTCCCCCACGTTCAGTCCTGCACATACCAAAACATTGTTATATCTGATCATGCCCCCAATCTTATGTCACTGGCGTTTTAATTCAACTCTACTCTCTAACAGTGAGCTCATAAAATATGTAGAGAAACAAATCACCTTCTTCTTGAAAACAAATAATACCCCAGAAACCTCTGCTCTCATGATCTGGGATAAACTCAAAGCTTACTTAAGAGGGCAAATTATATCATTCACTGCGAACAAGAAGAGAAATGCCCAGAAGGAACCTGTCCTCTAAAATACTAGAAATTGATAATATGCATTGACCCAAACTCCAGATCTGTACAATAAAAGTTTAAAATGAAATCTGACCTGCTTACTACCCACCAAACACAGAATTCTCTATTAAAAGCAAAAGCGCTTTTTACGAACGAATTCTTAGCTACTCAGCTAAAAGAGATTTAAAAATCTGTTTCAAGAAAACTTTCTGACTCTCCTACGCCAGGTAAAAATCTCACTAAAGCAGTGGTCCCCTCTCACAATGTCCCTTGCTGGACGTATAAACTCCATTAAAATGAATATCCTTCCAAAATGTACTTATTTATTCCAGTGTGTGCCAGTTTTCATCCCAAAATCATTTTTTGCTTCCTTAGATTCCATTATTTTCTCGTACATATGGCAGAATAAGAAACCACGAGTGAGTAAGATACTACTCCAGCGATCCAAAAAAGATCGGGCATGGGCCTCCCTAACACCCTACATTATTACTGGGCTGCTAACATTCGCTGTCTTGCCTTCTGGAACCGCTTCTACCTCCAACCCGACTGTCCAACATGGACATCCCTGAAGCTAAATCCCTGCCAAGGTGTTTCAGCTTCCTGCTATGCTTGGTCAATCACTCAGCTAATCTCAATAAATTAAATACGGTCGTTTGGTAGTGACTCCTCCCTTCTGAGCCCTGTGGCCTCTAACCACCTTTTTACCCCATCTAGACTGGACTCAACTTTTCATGTCTGGCACAAGAAAGGCATCAGATGGTTTAAGGACATGTACCAGGACAAGAGCTTTGTCTCTTTCAGTCGATTATTCGAGAAATATGACCTACCCAAAACACATTTCTTTTGCTACTTGTAGGCCAGACACTATGTTCATTCTAGCTTACCTGGTTTCCCTAAAGAACCCAACGATAACCCTGTGGACATGTTCCTCTCTTTTGATCCACTGACTGAATCAAAATTATACAGAAACATATCCTTGCTGAAACGTGCACCTATAGACAACATCAGATCAGCTTGGGAACATGACCTGGGGCATACACTTGATGATGACTGATGGGACTCCATCCTCACATCAATTCATAAATCCTCACTCTGTGCAAGACACTGCTTAATGAAGTTTAAGATGGTTCATAGAGCCCATAATGCTAAGGCCAAGTTGTCGAAGTTCTACCAAGATATAACCCCTACCTGCGATAAATGCAAAAATAATGATGCAACATTGATGCATATGTACTGCCTGTGCCCCCTCTTGCAAAAATTCTGGAGAGATGTTTTCTTACTCTGTCCAACATCCTAAATCGGAAATTAGACCCAGACCCTGCGATAACAATGTTTGAAATTACACGTGGAGTTAATCCCCAATTCACATCTGCAGAAGGCTGCATGATCTCCTTTACCTTGCTCTTGACCAGACGTGCAATCTTGCTGAAATGGAGAGGCGCTGCCCCGCCTACACTTTGTCAGTGGCTCTTGCCTTGACCTAGAGAAATTGCATTCCTCAGTCAGAGGCTCTGAGGCGAAATTTCATAAAACTTGGGTTCCCTTTATGGAACACTTAAGAAACACCCAGTGTCACATGAAAAATATCCAACTGCATGGAAATGACCACACATGATTCCTATATAATAGAATATAGATTACGGATAATCAGAGAGTGGGGGTGGGATGTATGGGGGGCTGGGATGTTTGGGCTACCATTTTGCTGTTATACGTTGACTATGTATAATATGCTATAACTTTCTCTGTCTTTATTTCCTCATTGTATTTCCTGAGGAGGGATGGTGCCTGCAGAGGATTTTCCTCAAAAGCTTTAAAACCTAGATTGTCTGATAAAAACAATGTGTCTGAACTGAACTTACTGCCCTGCCACAACTGTGTCTTTTTAAGACTAGAATTCCAGTCCAGCCACCCACCATGATCAATTACAAACCTGCCCTTTATTCTCATCTGCAGCTCGTCTCATCAACAAGGCCCTCCCAGAGGATGTCTGTCTCTATACATTACATCAGCTGATGTCTTTGAGTCTCCCTTGACACATATTCTCTATACTGTGAACTTTTGCACATCCCATGATGAAGAGGTTTGCACAAAACTGAACAGCTTAGTGGTCTAAAACATACGTACTTGCTATGGAATTTATTATAGTTTTTCCTTATATTTTTATTGTAATTTCGGTATTCTATATTTATGGTCTTGACTGCTGCAGTCATTTTTTATGCACTAAACACCAAGGCAAATTCCTTCCTTTAAATAGGAAGTGGCATTTTTACGGAAGAGTATTAGGGTCAGGGGTGAGAATAAAAATGAGAGATGAATTTTTTCTTTTCATTATGCACGTCGAAATTTCGAGAAAAAAAGTTGAAATGTTGAGAATAAAGTTGAAATACAATTACGTGAATAAACTCAAAATGTCGAGAATGAAGTCAAAATGTTTCAATTTCTTTTTTTTTTACTCACTTTTTATTTCACATGTTCAGTCAACAAAACGTACAACAAATATCATTTAACAAGGTGGAGATGTATAAACACGTGCCCCTGGTCCAATCCATAGTCTCTTTTATAACTGTTAATATAAAATAATGCCAACAGTTATTGGTATGCTGGTACAGTTCTTATCAACCTTATACTGATAATACAATTAGACAGCCCCATTTTAGGCCCAAATTACAGAACTCAGACAAAAGGACACATGTTTGTCCAGAGCACAAATACAAATAGAAACACCAAAATAAAACAACCAAAAAGAAGACAAGAAAAAAAAGAGATGGTTATAATTCTGGTATTGCTTGTATCACTGGTGCCCATCTTTCAGTAAACCCGTTTGTTTTCAGCTGTAATCTGGCTGTGATTTTTTCCATGATGTAGACATTTTTTACCCCGTCTCTCCATTGTATTATGCTTGGTGCATCTGGCTTCAGCCAGGAGGCTGTTATTGAGGATTTTGCTTTTAATAGCCAAAAAGACAATAAGGAGATTATGCCTCTATCCGTCATATTCTCAGGGGGTATACCCAGAATGAATAGTGCAGGATCCAAAGTTAAGTTAATGCCTAAAATCTGCCCGATCTCCCCCCGAATATTCCTCCAGAAATTTAACAGCTTTGGGCAATCCCAGAATATATGTGTGAAGTCCCCTATTAATCCACATCCTCTCCAGCACAGTTCAGATGTGTTACTATATTTTGAGGAAACGGATGGAGTGTTGAAGTACCACATCTTCACCTTCCAGTCAAACTCCATCCACAATGGGCTGTTTGTTAGTTTATGTCCAGCTTTAAAGGTTTCCTCCCAGTCTTCATCTAATATTATAATATTCGTTTGCAATTCCCATTTTTCCTTGACATCCATGTTATTATCATTACCTTCATGTTGAAGCACTTTATAGATTTTTGAGATTAATCCCTTTTTCGTCTCTCCCTCTTTAAATGACATTAACAATTCCTTGGATGGTGTTCTGAAAATATTTTCCCACTCCTTGTGTTTCTGAAGGTAATGTCTTAATTGTAGGAATTTAAAGAAGTCATGGGTTGGCAAGCTAAATTCCTTTTTAAGTTGTTCGAAAGACTTAATAGTTTGTCCATTAAAAACTTGTGCTATATATATTAAGCCCTTATCTGTCCATTTTCTATATCCCGCATCCATAGTCGATGGTACAAAGTCTGGATTCACTGCTATTTTGGTGGCCCTGCAAATCCAGTTTGACATTTTTAATTTCTTTCTTGCTGGTGACCATATTTTTAGTGTTGCCCGGATCCATTCATTACCAATTCCAGTTACCCTCTGTATCTTTTCATTCAGAAATGGAATTGATTCCAAAGGTATATTCTGACATGAATTTTGCTCCATTCCCACCCAAATCGTTTCTGTCTCTTTAATAATCCACATAATAATAGCTTTAATTTGTGCTGCCCAGTAATCATTTTTTTAATTAGGTAAATTTAACCCTCCCCTCTCTTTTGGGCAAAGAAGTATTTTATATTTAATTCTGGCTTTTTTATTCTGCCAAATAAATTTAGATATGATTTTGTCCAACATTTTAAAAGTGGAGCTAGAGACCATAATTGGCAATGACTGGATTAAAAACAACAACCTTGGTACGATATTCATTCTCACAGTTTCAATTCTTCCTATCAGTGATAGGGGAAGTACCTCCCATCTAACCAAATCCCTCTTTATTTCTGTGATCAATTTTCCATAGTTTGCCTCAAATAACTGTGATATGATAGGAGTAATGATAATACCCAGATATCTAAACCCTGTTGTGGTCCTTTTAAAATGAAACTTTCCCTCTAATTCTGTTGGATATTTGCCTGAGAGCATCATGGCTATTGATTTAGATTCATTGGTCAAATAACCTGATATCTCCCCATATTCATTTAGATTTTGGATCAGAGTCTTGTGTTCCACTCCCCCTTGATCTCGTATACCCTTTATATCTTTGTTTTGTCTTATCAACTCTGCTAATGATTCAATACATGTAGCGAACAATAACGGACTCAAGCAATCCCCCTGTCTGACTCCTCTTTTGAGGAAGAAGAAGTCCAAGCAACAGCCATTTACTCTAATCCGTGATTTGGGTTTTTTGTACACCAATTTTACCCAGTCTATAAAAGTTGAGTGAAAACCAAAAGCCCCTAAAGTATGATACAGGAAGCTCCACCTGACCCAATCAAATGCCTTTTGTGCATCTAAACTGAGCATCATGGTAGGCTGTTGCTTGTTTTTAGTACAAGATAAAAGGTTTAATGTTCTCCTAATATTGTTAGCACCTTGTCTCCCTGGGATAAACCCTGTTTGATCCGGTTTAATTAATTTTGATATATATCTCTGCATCCTCTGTGCCAAGATGCTTGTTAATATCTTCAGGTCGTTACAGACCAAACTAACAGGTCTATATCCTTCACATGTATTTGGGTATTTTCCTTCCTTATAGAGGACCAAGATAATGGCTTCTGACCAGGTTAATGGTGGATTACCTGATGAGAGGGCATAGTTAAATACTTTAAATAATACTGGTGTAATTTCTTCCGCAAAACACTTATAAAATTCTCCCGAGAACCCATCCTTACCAGGGGATTTATTATTTTTAAAGGCTTTAATAGCGTTAGATATCTCCTGTGATGAAATCGGCCAAGTCATTTCAGTTGCTGAAGTTCTGATAGCGACGGAAGGTGTAATCTCTTAAGGAATGCCTGTGTTTTATTTTCTATGAATTCAGACTCTGAGTCATCATAAAGATTTTTATAATACTCTATGAAAGCTTCTGCTATCTCTGTTGGCTTTACCATATTTTGATTAGAGTTAGGATGTCTTATTTTTTAAATTATCCTACTTGTTTGGGCCTTTCTAAGTTGAAATGATAATAGCCGGCTTGCCCTATTTCCCATCTCATAGTACCTTTGATTTGTAAAATGCAGGGCACCTTCTGCTTTATACGTTAGTAGTTCATTTAATTTACACCTGATTTTCTTCAATTGAAGGAATGTTGAGTTGTCCGAGGTTTTCTTATGTTCTGATTCTAGTCCTCTAATTTTATTCTCTAGGATTTCTTGTTGCTTTAACCGAGCTTTCCTCACCCTTGATGATATTTCTATTATTTTCCCTCTTATAAATGCTTTCCCACCTTCCCATAGAATTGACGGAGAAACTTCACCATTGTCATTTATTTAATAATTCCTTTACATGTTGTTTTAACTCCTTTACCACCATCTCATCGGATAAAAGTGACACATTAAGTCTCCAATATTTAATATTAATATTTGTGACACATAAAAAAAATCGATTCTAGAATAACTGCCATGTGGATTTGAATAAAAGGTAAAATCTTTCCCTCTAGGGTTGTTATTTCTCCAAGGATCTGTAAGACCTAATTCTTTCATAACATTATTTAATAATCTAGATTTTTTTGTGCTTGTTCTGGTGGCAGCCTATCTAATTTACCATTCTGTACCGTGTTGAAATCTCCCCCAAATAATATCATCCCTTTCCCATTACTCGCAATTACATTGGCTATATTTTTAAAGAATGTCTCATTTTCCTCATTTGGGGCATAAACATTTAGTATAGATATGGTTATATCTCCTATGGAACCGATTATCATAATACCCATAATAACCCATTCCCTTTTCAGTTTTTTAAATTCACTCTCAGTCAAATGTGTTTCTTATATTAGAGCAATTGAACATTGTAATTTTTCAGTTGGCTCAGTATTTTCTTCCTCTTAATGGGATGATTTAGCCCATGAACATTATAGGATTCTAGGTTTAACCTACTCATATTCGTTCAAGCAGAAACTCAATAACTTGGCATCTCTTATGAACCAAAATAACTGTGCAGAACGTAGCACAGCAAAAAAGCAAAACATATACATCTCCTTCAGAACTAATATACAATAACAAAAGAACGTGACTCCCAAAATTCCCATAACCAGAGAGTGGTGACGAGGTCCCTCTGTGGAATCGCAGTGTGCACTTGCAACTCCTCAGTTGTTATAGAGTTGCTATTTACTCTAGATGAGCAACTGTTTTGCTCAAGCTTAGCTTATATCAGTAGTATAGTACCTTTGACCAGCTCCATTTTAACTCTGTGTATATCCTCTTCAGCAGATATTCTGTTTGTGCCACACCAAAACGTGTTGATAACGTTACTTGATGAGGGCTTGTAGGTCCGCTTCTGTGGTGCGTGGCTGCCTCCTCCTCTCCCGCTGTCCTGTTGCGGTGGTCCAGCTGCTTTGTGCTGTCATCTTCTGTAGTCTCTCTGTCTCATCCTCTTCAACTTGAATCCCCAAGTCCTTTAGCATGGGTGCAGCATCCGTTAACATGGTGAACGTCTTCGGCCCCGATTCCAGAAACACTTTCAGCTGTGCAGGATACGGCGACTGTGCCTTTATGTTCTTTTGCTTTAGTTTCTTTATGACTTCCCTCACTTGTTTCCTCTTTTTTAGTATCTCATTTGTGTAGTCTTGGTTGAAGTAGATGGTCAGCGAGCGGTGAGCTCTTTCAATGCGGAACGCTATATCATCCGGGAGGTGCATTGTTGAATGAATAAAGTCATTAACAAATCCAATAGTGTCGTTTTTCTCAGTGCCCTCCAGAATCCCATGTATCCTTATGTTGTTGCGTCTCGTCACATTTAGCAGACAGCTTCGCCTCTTGGTGAAGAAGAAAGGCAACCACACTTTCCAGCCGCACTGTCCTGTCTTCCGTGTCTCCCAACCTTTCTTCCACATCTGCCGTTAGTTTTATGTTTAAGAGCAAGTTTAAATTATTTTTCTTAAGAGCAACCTTGCCTCCTGCTTCCTACCGCACGGCGCCACCGGAAGTCCCGAAATGTTTCATTTTCTATATTGAAGTCGACCTTTTGAGACTACGTCAAACACATATATGACTGCCTCAACAAAATGCCTTGTGTTGATGAATTAGTGAAATTGTACATCAGAATCGGCTTTAGTAACAAAGAAATGATTTCTCTTTTAGCTTATAAACACAGTGTAGTTGTCAGTATTAGGACTTTGAAGAGATTGTTACACTACACATTGAACGATACACTCCGAGAATGTAGTAATGGCAGAGACCAAAGGCTTGGGCAGCTCGCATAGCTGTGATTCGCTCCCCTTAACTGAATTTGATGGACCTGAAGAGTTGACTTTCTTCTCGACATTTCAAATGTATTCACAAAATTATATTTCAACTTTGTTCTCAACATTTCGACTTTATTCACAAAATTGTATTTCAATTTTATTCTCAACATTTCAACTTTTTTCTTGAAGTTCATAGTGGACAAAAAAACATCCTCCTCATTTTTTTTCTCACCCCTGGCCCTAAATACTCTTCCATACATTTGTTTCCATTATTGCACTGATATTTTTGTAAATTTTTTAAACTGTAATAAATAAAACATGAAAGGTGTGGTGTATTAATATAGAATATTAATATTATTGTTATTATTTATTAAATAGCATAAATAGTGGTTCACATGAAGTTGCAAATTGTTTGAAGTTGTCATGGTGATACGATATGAGTCCTGTTCAGTCCATGGTAACGCTTCAGTGTCGATCAGCTGTATGAGGAGTTGCCGGTGTTTCTGTTATTGAGATGTTGTGAGATGGAAATAAACAACGAAACTAAAGATCAACAATACGACTCGGAGTCATCATCGGAACCCACACCCCGGTACACAACAATGGCGACGAGGAAGTTTATTTTTTGGTAATTATTTTTACCTTAAAATACGACGGTGACCAACCGAGTTGGGCAGTTGATTAACGGTTAACGGTTAACGGTTAACGGTTAACGTTAGCAACGGACAGAAACCAGCCAGAAAACGTTAACGGCAACTAACGGGAGCTGTCATGGCTATGTTTAGCACGGAGTCAGGCTTATGCTTCGATGAAGCTATCGAGAGCTTCGAGGCATATGAGGAGCGTTTTTATCAGTTTGTGGAGGCCAACGATATAGAAGATGACCGAAAGAGAGCGGTTTTTCTGGCAGTCGTTGGTCCGAAGACGTTCGCTCTCCTGAAGGACCTGCTAACACCACAGAAGCCGGGTGAGGCTACGCTGGAGGAGCTAACGAAAGCTCTACGGGGCTTTTATCAGCCGAAGAGAAATGTACTTAGTGAAAGGTACGTTTTCAGATGCAGAACACAGTTGGCAGGAGAGTCGCTAGCCGAATATATTGCGTCTCTCAAAGGACTGGCCAAGACATGCGAGTTTGGGGCTACGCTAAACGAGCAGCTGCGGGACCAACTTGTTTACGGTGTTGCCAACAAGGACTTGAGAGGAAAACTTTTAAGTGCCGCGTATGGTAACGCGCTAGAGTGGCCAAAAGTGCTGGACATTGTTGACAACTTCGAGTGCACAACCCGAAGTATGCTGAAATTCCAGCAACCACAGATGAGGACCGACCAAGTGACAAGACAGCGACAGGGACCACCCAAGGCAAAGCAACAGCAGAGCCAGAGGACATCGGACTACCAGAGCGCCAGCGGGGGAGAGAGCAAGCCCTGCTACCGCTGCTTGGGGACCGGACACACGCCACAGACGTGCCGCTACAAGGATTTCCAGTGCCGGGGCTGCCAGCGATCGGGACACCTAGAGAGGGCCTGTCGTCAGAGACCACCGCCAGCGGGGGGAACACCAGCCTACGGGGGAAAACAACGCTTTGAAACAGCGCAACACAGTAGCCAAGCAACGAGAGGCACGCGCTACATTGCATCGACCATCAACACACAGCCGCAGCAGTCTACAGCGACAGGAGAGGAAGACGACACAGAGCTGCTGCAGTTGACAGCTGCGAGCAGCCAGCAACAACCACTGTCAGGGGAACAGAGAAGCTCTGAAAAAGACTTTGGACTGTTTTCTATATCTAGGGATGACAGTGAGTATGTAAAACCGTATAATGTCATGGTCAGAGTAAACGGTGAAAAGGTTAAAATGGAAATAGACAGCGGGGCAGCTATGTCTATTATGTCAGAGAAAATGTACAAAAAACGGTTCAGCGGGTTTAGACTACGTCCATCTGAAGTAGTGCTAAAAGACTATTCAGGAAAAGTCATAGCAGTGATAGGTGAAATGGATGTAACAGTGAAATGTGAGGATCAAGTGCTGAAGTCAGTGTTACTTGTGTCAGAAGGGAATGGTCCTACTCTTATGGGAAGAAACTGGATCAAATATCTTTCACTGGATTGGTCACAAGTAAACCATGTAGCATGCCCAGTAGAGCAGCTTTGTGAAAAGTACTCTGAAGTGTTCAGTGACAAGTTGGGTCTGGTAAAGGGGGTCCAAGCAACTGTTCGTGTATCAGAAAAAGCTGTACCAAAGTTCTGTAAGGCTAGACCAGTACCTTATGCACTCAGAGATGCAGTAGACAAGCACCTGGTAGAGCTGGAAGAACAGGGGGTCATCATACCTATAGAGTACAGTGAGTGGGCTAGTCCTATAGTGTGTCTGCCCAAGAAAACAGGAAAAGTCAGGATATGTGGTGATTACAAGGTGGGTCTCAATGAGTGGGTTGAAGTGGATCAGTATCCATTACCTAAGACACAGGATCTCTTTGCTACACTAGCAGGCGGGAAGCAGTTTACAAAACTAGATCTTACCCAGGCCTACCAGCAGGTAGAGATAGACGCAGAGTCCAGAAAGTATCTCGCCATAAACACACAGAAGGGCCTTTACCAGGTAAATAGGTTACCTTATGGAGTGTCCAGTGCACCAGCTGTTTTTCAGCGTATTATGGACCAGGTCCTACAAGGTCTCCCAGGCACAGTTTGTTTTTTAGATGACATACTCATCAGTGGGAGGGACACAGAGGAACACCTGCATAATGTGGAAGCAGTGCTAAAGAGGCTGCAAGAGCGAGGGTTCAAGGTGAACAGAGAGAAGTGTGCATTCCTTCAAAACAGTGTCATGTACTTAGGTCACAGGATAGATGAGCAGGGCATACACCCAGTACAGGAGAAGACAGACGCCATAGCAAAGGCGCCTGTGCCCAAAAACGTAACAGAGCTCAGAGCATACTTAGCTTTACTGACATACTATGGCAAATTCATAGAGAACCTCTCCACACTTATCAAGCCTATGACAGAGCTCCTTCAGAAGGACCAAAAGTGGGTGTGGTCAGAACAGCGTCAACAGGCCTTTGAGGAGGACCAAGGCACAGTTGTCTTCCTCCTCAGTGTTAGTACACTATGACCCGCATTTGCCAGTAATCCTGGCATGTGACGCGTCTCCTTACGGGGTGGGAGCGGTCATTTCTCACGTGATGCCTGATGGAAATGAGAGGCCCATAGCTTATGCATCACGCACACTCACAAAGACAGAGGTAAACTATGCACAAATTGAAAAGGAAGCGTTGGGACTCATTTTTGGGGTGATGAAGTTCCACGACTACCTTTATGGTCGCAAGTTTTTGCTTGTTACAGACCACAAGCCTCTCGTGAAAATCTTAGGACCCAAGACAGGGGTACCAGCACTAGCAGCAGCGAGATTACAGAGGTGGGCGTTGATACTGGCAGCATACCAGTACGACATAAAGTACAAGTCCGCCCAGCAGCATGGTAACGCAGACGCGTTGTCAAGACTACCTCTCTCAGAGAGAGGTCCAGAAAGCAGTCAGGAGTTTAGAGTGTCATTCATAGATGTCATGCCCATCACAGCTAAGGATATAGCAAAAGAGACAGCTAGTGATCAGGTCCTAGGGAAAGTAAAACACTTCACACTAACAGGTTGGCCTAAACATGTCACAGACACAGCTCTCACACCATACTGGGCCAGGAGAGATGAGCTCACAGTAGAGGGGGACTGTGTATTGTGGGGTCTGCGAGCTGTTATACCAGCTACGCTGAGAGACACACTGCTCAGAGAGCTACACGAAAACCACTGGGGAATTGTTAAAATGAAAGCTCTAGCTAGAAGTCACTTTTGGTGGCCTAAGTTAGACACAGACATAGAGGGCCTGGTAAAAGACTGTCAGGTGTGCCAGTCAAACAAATCTATGCCACCTACTGCCCCAACACACGCCTGGAAATGGCCAGAGAGACCATGGCAGCGCATACACATAGACTTTGCACAGAAAGGAAAGGACAATTTCCTTGTAGTCACAGATGCATACTCGCGCTGGCCAGAGGTTAAGGTTATGACAAACACCACAGCTACAGCTACTGTTGAGGCAGTCAGGGGGATGTTTGCAGCTTACGGGCTTGCAGAGGAGTTAGTTTCAGACAATGGACCGCAGCTGGTCTCAAGAGAGTTTGAAACGTTCTTACAGAAGAACGGGGTAAAGCATATCAAGTCAGCTCCATACCACCCAGCATCAAATGGAGCAGCAGAGAGACTGTTTCAAAATCTAAAACAGTCTCTGGGTAAACAAAAAGGGTCAGGAAGGTCATTACAACATGATGTAGACAATTTTTTGTTTATTTATAGGAACACACCACATGCAGCTACACAAAAAACTCCAGCAGAGTTGTTTTTGAAACGACAAGTATGCACACGTTGGTCACTAATGAAGCCCAGCTTCTCAGCAGACATGCAGGACAGACAGGACAGTAAGGTGAACAGGGGTACAGGAAAGCGTTTACGCTCCTTTCAGGTCGGGCAAGCAGTCCGAGTCAGAGATTACCGGGGAGGAGAGAGAGATAAATGGGTACCAGGAAAGGTAAAGAAGGTTTTGAGTCCTGTAACTTACCTTGTTGAGACAAATGACATGCATGAGTGTAAGAAACATGTGAACCAGATGATTGGAGCAAACACAGTGGATAGTCCACAGCCAGATACCTCAGAGTGGAACACCTCTGAGTGGACTATGGACATGGAGCATGAGGAGATTGTTCATTCTGCCATCACAGGGAGGCCTCAGCGAAACAGAAAGCATCCAGACCGCTAAAGACCAACTTGGTCTTGAGATGGAACAGCTCAGTGAGGCCTGAGAAACAAAAGCCTCCTCATTAAATGTTTTTATTTTAAGAGATTTTATTGTCTGGTAAATATGAAGCCGATGTTAAAAACTTGTAATGGTTATGAAATTGAAGTGAATCATATTTGTTTTGTTTTCATTGTTTTTCATGAAAGGGGTTTCAAGTTACCGGGGAGGAGTGTGGTGTATTAATATAGAATATTAATATTATTGTTATTATTTATTAAATAGCATAAATAGTGGTTCACATGAAGTTGCAAATTGTTTGAAGTTGTCATGGTGATACGATATGAGTCCTGTTCAGTCCATGGTAACGCTTCAGTGTCGATCAGCTGTATGAGGAGTTGCCGGTGTTTCTGTTATTGAGATGTTGTGAGATGGAAATAAACAACGAAACTAAAGATCAACAATACGACTCGGAGTCATCATCGGAACCCACACCCCGGTACACAACAAAAGGCTTTTTGTGACATGAAACATTCCGACCTACTGGAAAGGCTCAAATGTGGGTTACAATGGTTGTTTAGTATGCCTGCTTACACAGACCTGTGTTTTTTACACCAATAGAATGAGCTGTTGACTTTAGTATCAATGTGTAACTCCAGAAGTTGTATTTAATTTGCATTGTGTAACAAAAGAATGCAACTGAGGAATGGTGAATGTATGGGTCAATAAATAAATAGATAGTTGTAATTATTTCGGTCTTTACATTTTTAACAACTTGTAACAATGAATTTGCATAGAAACAAATGAAATATATAAAATAAATGACGAAAAGGGTTTTAACTAAACGTTGAGAAGGGGGGATACTGCCCTCTATTCGTTTGAAGCAGGTGGCTGGGAATTACAAATAGCTCCTTTAAAGTTATTGTATTGCTACTTTCTGCATACATTACATATACTAGTAATGTAATAAGGCTACTATTTTGTAACAGTTCACCGTTACAATGTGATGTGTGCTTTGTTCATGCGTGAGAGTTTTATTCTTTTAATTTTTCATTGAGTTTATTTAGCCTAGATCCTCCCTCTTCTGAGGGAGCAACTGCATCACGGACAGTGGCTGCTCTAAGTCTTGTCCTCCGTCTCATTTATCAGTTTTGTTGGATACTGTCGCAGACAACCAGATTGAAGCAGCGCATGTGCATAACATTGAATATCACTTCTGGTTTGTGTAGAGGTGTGCCTGAGACCTTCTTCAAGATCTTAAAGATAAACTGGAAAAAATACAGCAGGGCCGAGAGGAAATATGACCATTGACTGAGTATTTATTGTCATCTTGGTATGTTTTAAATATAGTTAGTAGTACAGTACAGTTTACTATCTCAAAACAACAACTGTTTGTGCAAGGGCCTGTGGAAAACACACTTAATCTTATTGGAATTAATAAACACAAAGCCATTTAATTCAACGCACTAAGGACCCCGAAAAGGATGTGTTGAACATCTTTTCCTTAGCTGTCAGTATGAGGAGACCAAAGCTAAACAAGAGGGTCTAGCTTAAGCTTGGTGGAGAGGCCACATAAGGAGCGCAACAGGAAGAGGTGCATTGAGAGGGCACATAGCCAAGCAGCATACGTACGCAACACGTACAGGGCTGCAGCTCCAACAGGTGACAGTCCAACCTGGTGGTAAACCTGCAGCAGGTCATCTCTCTGACCACCGAACCTGCTCCAGAGGAGGAGAGGAGATAAACCAACCTGATGAAAACTATAACCAATGAATTACAGACGGCTCACAGCCTGACACCAGCCGCCTCTGAGCGGAATAATCTGCCTCAGCATATTTATATTTTTTTATAAAAAAATTAATTTAAGCAACAAAAAAATCTGAGGAGCCACTTGGGAGCTGAAAGAGTCGGCTCTTTTTAGTGAGCTGAGCCATAAGAACCAGCTCTCTTAAAAGAGCTGGAATTCCCATCACTAGTTCATCGGTCCATTCAGTTATCTTCCATATTATTGTTTCTGCTGTCTTTATTGAAGGTTTTACAACATGTCTTCACACACATAACTTATTTCTCACTAGACTTAAGATATGAAAAGTATAACGTCAACACTGATTGGGATATACAAATAAAACATGGCAAATTTCTCCTTTAAGAAGAGTTTTGTTTTTTGAATGCGGAAGGGTCCAGTTGTGTTAAATACATTTCAGTTCCCTTACAAACCTCTGACATCTCAACATGATTTTTTCTCATAATAAACAGTAAGAGTAGATAAACAAACTTATGTGCCCAGTGTTATTGTATTTTCATGTATGTGACAAATAATTACAAATAAAGATACAAGTCTTCCACTGACATTTGTGCAGTCAGGGCATAACCTAGTGTTTTATTGTCACATAGCCTACATATAAATATTCTGGTATAAGATGCACAGGAAGGAAGGAAGGGAGGGAGGGAGGGAGGATGGATGGGTGGATATTCTGTATTTACTGGCTCTCCTGTTTTTAATAGACTCCCTTTGCCAGTACAATAGGTCTTAGTCTTCTACTATGACACATGATTATGTAATGTGCAATAGATCAACATGCACAGTGTTTGGACATTTAAACACATATGTATTCATTTCAATAACATCATGAATAAAATCCTTTCCTCAGACTGGGTCTTGGTATGGAAGAAAAATGATGACTGGCTATCTTGTGGCAAAAGGGGTCAAAGCTTCCGAGGGCAGAGTGGGGAAAGTCCTACAGACCATTCATCAGCCTTACCATGCAGCAAGGCAGCAGGTAAAGCCAAATGCAGTGCCTGTGCATTCCATAATAACATATATAGAATTGATAATAACATATTGAGGGATCATTGAGTTTTTACAATTTTCTACAGGGTTCCAGAAACTTTAACCGGTGCCTTACCTTGCTGAATACATGGGTCACAAGCTCCACATTGACCAATGGGGCACGCATGTGTGACTGCATGCATGTACAGTTGCAATCAAAATTATTCAACCCCCACTGCTAACAAGAACAATTTAAATAGCTCAACACAACTAATATTACAAGTGGTTTCTCCAAATTCAACACAAAATGCCACTTTTAATGACTACTGCAGTTTCGAAATTATTCAACCCCTTCATGACAAGCATTTTTAGTACATAGTAGAGCACCCTTTTGCTGTTATGACCTGCTGCAAACGTGATGCATAGCCAGACACCAGCTTCTGGCAGTGTTCCTGAGGAATCTTAGCCCATTCCTCATGGGCAAAGGCCTTCAGTTCACTAATATTCTTGGGTTTGTGTGCTGCAACCGCCTTTTTCAAATCCCACCAGAGATTTTCAATGGGGTTCAAGTCAGGCGACAGTGATGGCCACTCGATTATCTTCCAGGACTTCTGAAACCAAGCCTTGGTGGACTTTGAGGTATGCTTGGGATCATTGTCCTGTTGGAAGGTCCAATAACGCTCAAGCTTCAGCTTCCTCACAGACGGCATGACATTTTCTCCCAGGATTTCCTGATACTTGATTGAATCCATCTTGCCCTCCACACACTGCGGGTTTCCAGTGCCAGAGGAAGTGAAGCAGCCCCAGAGCATCACTGAGCCACCGCCATGCCTCACTGTAGGCAGGGTGTTCTTTTCAGTGTATGCTTCATTCTTCCTCCTCCAGACATACCGCTGATCCACTGGCCCGAAAAGTTCCAGTTTCATTTCATCGCTCCACAGAACAGAATCCCCAAACCTCTTTAGCTTATTTATATAGTTTTGAGCAAATTGGAGCCGACTTTTCTTGTGCTTTTGGGTCAGTAGTGGTGTACGTCTTGGAGTTCAGGAATGGAGCCCTTCAGCGTTTAGTATGCACCTTACTGTGGAAACTGAAACCTCAGTGCCTGCTGCCACCAAGTCTTGCTGCAGGTCTTTTGCAGTTAGTCCAGGGTTTTTGACCACCTGCCTCCTCAGGACTCTGGTGGCAGCCGTTGATAGCTTCCTCTTTCTGTCACGTCCAAGTAGTGTAGCCACTGTTCCTTTAACTTTAAACTTGCGAACTACGCTTCCAGCTGCATCTCTAGGAACATTCAGTGCCTTTGCTATCTTTTTGTATCCTTTTCCTTGTTTGTGCAAGGCAATTATCTCTTCACTGAATGTTTTGGACAATTCTCCTGACTTAGCCATATTTCTAACATGCAATGAAACGTCACCATCAACAGTCCAGGTATTTGAGGTTTAGATAGACCTCACCTCAAGGTGAGGTGAGGTCTATCTCAAGCACACCTGATGCAACTAATGAAGCCCTTGATTGGTTGCATCAGGTGTGCTTGAGACCACACCTGATTTGCGAATGTGTGCTTTTATGAGGAATTCTATTCAGGGGGTTGAATATTTTTGAGACTGCAGTAGTCATTGAAAGTAGGATTTAGTGTTGAATTTGGATAAAATCCTTGTAATATTCATTCAACTGTATGTCTATGTGTGTATTTGTGTGCATACATGTGTGTGTATGAGCACACTAGTAAAGTAAACCTAAGAAGAACAATGAAGCACATTGCATTGTTTTGCGCTCTAATTATAGAGAATGCATTAGCAGCATGCCCATGATTGGTTATATATTGGTTATAAAGCCTGTTCTGCTGAACTGGGGGAGCCACTCCAGCATCTGTTCAACCTGAGCCTGCAGCTGGGGAGGGTCACAGTGCTCTGGAAGACCTCATGTCTCATCCCCGTTCCTAAGAAAAAATACCCCAGGGAGCCGGGTGACTTCAGACCAGTAGCACTGACATCACACATTATGAAGACCTTTGAACGGCTGTTGCTCCATGTCCTCAGACCCCAGGACCACCACGCACAAGATCCACTGCAATTTGGATACCAGGAGAAGGCTGGCGTGGAGGATGCCATGCTCTATCTGCTCCATAGGGCCCACTCTCATCTGGACAAGGAGAGCAGCGCTGTGAGAATCGCGTTTTTTTTTTCTCCAGCGCCTTCAACACCATCCGGCCGCTCCTGCTGAAAGACAAGCTGACAGAGATGAGGATGGACCCACTCCTGGTGGCATGGATTACTGACTACCTCATGGAGAGACCACAGTACGTCAGACTGAAGGGCTGCACGTTAGACACTGTGGTCAGCAGCACCAGAGCACCACAGGGGACCGTGCTCTCTCCCGTTCTCTTCACCGTGTACACATCAGACTTCCAGTACAACTCCGGGCTCTGCCACATGCAGAAATACTCGGACGACACTGCGATAGTTGGCTGTATCAAGGATGGATGGGAGGGAGAGTACAGGAGCCTGGTCGAGGACTTCGTGAGGTGGTGCAGGTCCAACCATCTGCAGCTGAACACCTCCGAGACCAAGGAGATGGTGGTGGACTACAGAAGGAAGAAACCACATCTCCAACCCGTGTCCATCGAGGGAGTCGATGTGGAGGTGGTCAGGACCTATAAATATCTGGGGCTGCAGCTGGACGACAAGCTGGACTGGACAGCAAATATGGACACTCTACACAGGAAAGGGCAGAGCCGTCTGTACTTCCTGAGAAGGCTGGGGTCCTTCAACATCTGCAAAAAACTGCTGCAGATGTTTTACCAGTCTGTGGTGGCCAGCGTCCTCTTTTATGCTGTGGTTTGCTGGGGAGGAAGCAGCAGGAAGAGAGACGCCGGTCGACTGGACAGACTGGTGAGGAGAGCTGGCTCAGTAGTGGGCACAGAGCTGGACTCTCTGGTGACAGTGGCAGAAAGAAGGACCTGGCCAAACTGCTGTCCATACTGGACAACACCCACCACCCTCTGCACAACACCTTCACCAGGCGGAGGAGTGTGTTCAGTGGCAGACTGCTGTCCCAGTCCAGCTCCACCAACAGACTCAAAAACTCTTTTGTCCCCCTGGCCATCAGACTGTACAACAGCTCTCAATAAAGGCAGGGAGGACAATAGATAATAGACAATGGACAATTTCTACCTATATTTGCACATCCATTTGCACTGTTTTACTTTCATTTGCACTCCACTCCATTTGCACTGTTTACTGTTTGCACTGTTTACTGTAGCTACTGTTAATTTTAATTTTATATATTATATATGTGCAGAGGTGTCAAAAGTATTCACATTCATTACTCAGGTAGAAGTATAGATACTAGGGTTTAAAAATACTTGTGTAGAAGTTGAAGTATCAACTCAAGCTTTTTACTCAAGTAAAAGTGTAAAAGTACTGGTTTCAAAACTACTTAAAGTATAAAAGTAAAAGTAATGTAAGGGGAAAAAACACCATTAAGGACAAAAGCTTAGGCCGCGCCACAGGGGCCTATAGTGCACTACCCCACCTCCCCAAAAAAACATTTTTCTAAAGGCCATAATGACTATAATGTTATGGGGCGATGGATCGCGTACAAACCAATAGGGTGTCGGACAGGGTTGGAATTTCGTCATTTTAGGGGCACCAAGGCCACATGACAGGGCACAAAGGCCATTGAGTAAAATTCCATGGTTTTACCTTTCAGATTGATACCATAACAACCTAATTTATAATAAGACATGGATTATGTATTAAAACATTTTTTAATGTCAATATCAAGTTAATGTTACATTAGAAAACAGTTTTTTTAAAGTACATACAAAAAAGAGTGTAAAAGAGTGTAATTCACACAGAAAGTCGGCGCTGCGGCTCCAAAAGAGGCGTGACGGTACACGTCATGATGATGACGTGTGTGTTTTTTTCAACGTGTTTTCCCTGGTGTCCTCCTGTTAATCTAAACATGTATCCGCTGACTGTTTATAATCATATGGATGCTGTTATAATGTGCTGTGATTGTGATCCTGACCCACCAAATATCCTGGAAAATGACAAAGTTACGTTTTTCTCTTAATTACATAATCGCCATCAGTAAACGGGATGCTGTCTGACTCTATCACTTGCGGGGAGGGAGGCTGTTTTGGGGGAAAGTTCACTGAAGTCTTCACCGCAACAAAGAGTTGGCGAGTTAAAGTTTTTTGCCGGGGACGCTGTTTTTCAGGCAGAAATGTGACGAAGAGTCGGTCGGACTTCTCCACGAATAACTGCGGTATTTTTTTCTCATATAAGTTGCCAAAGACACAACCAGTTACTACGTTACTGTTGTATGGTCATGTAACGTTGCTTTGTATCTATATTTTGTTGAGTGAAGGATCTGTACAGTTATCAGACAGTGAACACCAGACCGACACGCCCCCGCTCCGCGCCGCCGGCGTATCCGTTCACACTGATTCGGTTCGCCAATACTGTGCCTCTCCGGAGGCGCATCAGAGGTGCAGCGAAATTTCACGAGTAACTAGGCTATTTTTAAACTGTAAGGAGTAGAAAGTACAGATAATTGCGTGAAAATGTAAGGAGTAGAAGTAAAAAGTTGGCTGAAAAATAATTACTCCAGTAAAGTATAGATACCCAAAATTTCTACTTAAGTAAGGTAACGAAGTATTTGTACTTCGTTACTTGACACCACTGTATATGTGTGATGTATGTTTTGTATTTTGTATGCTACTGGACACTTCAATTTCCCTCGGGATAAATAAAGTATCTATCTATCTATTTATCTATCTATCTATCTATACATACATTTGCAAACAATTCAGTGGCCTTGACCACCTCAGACAGCTGGGTTATGTTGTCTGTCATTTCTTTTAGTTGGTCCAGTGCTTGCTGGACAGTATTGCTGTCCTCGACCATGCGACTTAAATGTACAGAAAAAACATGAGTCAATACAAGAAATGATTCAACAAAGGAGTGAAATCTTTTTCTCCACATTGGCATTTGCTTCATATCATGTTGCATTACCTTGTTCTTGATCTTCGCCCTGACTGGAACTCCCAGAAGTCCTCGTCCATCAAGGCAAAAATCTTTTGGGAATTTTGTTTCCAGTAGTGGAGTGCTTAAGAGTCAGTAAACATTTAGTTTACTTCTGTATTTCAAAATGAACATTAACCTTAATTCAAAATCATAAACTGCAAGCAAGTGTTGGATCATATTACTTACTTCTTGTGCCTTCTGAATCTAAAATCTCATTCCCCTGAGAGTCAGTAAGTGTGACTGGATCGTCAGTGCCAAGGGCATCTTTCACTTTGGTTGTGATGCCTTCAACTGTGGCCACTATTGTGCAGGAGGTTGTCAGCCGGTTGAAGGCATCACAACCAAAGTGAAAGATGCCCTTGGCACTGACGACCTGAGGATAAAACAGATTGGTTATGTCAGACATACATTCTTATATATCACTGCATGACATTTCAGCTGCAGAGGTCAGCTGCATTTGACAAGTTTTATTGTTGTATTACATTACTGGATGATATTTCAATAACAGAGATCAGTTGTGTTTCACAAGTAGCCCAACCTTTGAAAGGTTCTCCCATACATTCACGGTCGTGGAGGTATATAGGATGGACTGGGTGAAGGAGAGGAGGATGAGGAAGAGGAGGATAACTGCCTGAAACTAAAAGGTACAGAGCCAGGAGTTTGAATGGCAGGGCTTTGCTCCTGGTCTCCG
This sequence comes from Pagrus major, assembly GCF_040436345.1. Lineage (NCBI taxonomy): Eukaryota > Metazoa > Chordata > Actinopteri > Spariformes > Sparidae > Pagrus > Pagrus major. The sequence continues at coordinate 2,255,370 of NC_133233.1, forward strand.
TGCACCTCATAGTGTGCACGACTCACAAGATTTGCTGGTGGGAAATGCCCAGTGCCCTCCGGGAAAATGGCCATATTTGTATCATCAGTGAGATACGCGAAGTAAAATGACTGATGTTATATCCCTTACAAAAAAATCTGCATTACTTCAAGTTTCAATGCTATATTTTTTTGAGTATCCAAACAGCAATTTTATACGAACTGTGTATGGTTCATACACAGGAAATGCAATATTTTGGACATTAAAAGGTACATTTCACTACATGTCAAAGCACTTTACTGCAGCAGTAAAATATTTTGGACATGGAATTAGCCTTTTATTACATTGCATTGTACTTACAAAAAAAAAAGTGAAATTATTTGAAATTATTTGAAATTATTTATGCAAGAGGTGTCTCACTGAGCCACTGAGCATTACAGTGCAATTCACCCGTGTTTGCTAGCGGGTAGGTTTCTACTGTCTATGGTTTTAAGTGAGGTTTTTGAGGTTACATTAAAGCTGTACATTGTTAAGGCTACCTACACTTCAAGAATGCGGAGAAAGGCTTAAATTTACAGTGATCACCCATCACTGGTTCTTGTTTGAAAATATTCATTTTCTTTTTCAGAACATTTTTGTTTATCATCTCTGTTGTAATGTAGGCTAATGGTCAATATGAAAAAGCTTGATAAATATTGTGGTGACAATAATTTGATTGACTGTGGTGATACAGCCTCACACAAATGGGCATTGTTGTTCATTAATCACACATCTGGACATAATTGAAACTTGCTTGCAGTTTCAATTGTGTAATAATTGTGTGTCAATGTTATCAGACCAGTGTATGCAGGGAAATGCGTGCTGCTGGTTGGCCTATTATTTTATGAGTTTGTGATTATAATAAAGACACCTTATTGCTTCAGATTTCTTGGTTATTGTTTGAAACATACGATAGGACCACATCGGGTGAAAATTAAAGGTGGTGGCCTGTCACTTGCTGTATTCAGAGCCAGTGTCTCCATGGCTCTGGCTGTAATGGGTTAATAGCGTCCTCTAGTGGTAGCTAATTACAAATACTTAATTTCATCTTATTACAGTAACATTCGGGCAACAGTTTGATTTTGCCATGGCATGCGTGAATTGTAATTTGTTACTGCTGTTTTCTTGATCGAGAGTTGCAGTTGCAACCTCCGGTTTCTCAGTGTTTGTATTACCTCGGCTAATAGACCTGATCAACTTAGCATGAACTTACTTGTGTGCACAACTATGATATATTGAGAAATGAAGGCACCTGGAATATTCTTCCGATTTTAGCGACAGTCATGTCATCCTCCCTGACGGCCAGTCTCTTTGCACCTCTGAACAGGATGTAACTGTCCGCCATGGCTAGCAACTCTCATTGAAGATTACTTCTTCTACTGTCTATGTTCATCACCCGTCACCCGCTAAGCAGTCTAGTCTACAATGACTTCCGGGTCATTAAAAAAAGAAAAAAAAATCTGGAATGAAAATAGCACTGTTATCTTAGTTCCCAATTCCCATTCATGAGCACAGCACCTAATATCAGCTAACAAGTCATGTCCCGTTTTTCGGTTTCTGATTTTAAAACGAAAAATGGGATACAAGTCCTGTTCCGTTTTTCGTTTTCTGATTTGAAGCAAAATATGGGGAACGAGTCGCTTTCCGTTTTTTAGTTTTTCCACTTCAAAACGGAAGTCGAATGGCCGCAAAGTACACGGACTGGTAACGTTAGATATGACAAAGCTAAAACATCAAGATTAGTGGTGGAGAAAAAAAACATGTAGTAGATGTTTTTTTTCTTGTTTCCCTCAGTGATTCACAGACAAACGTGACTATTGTATTGGGCTTGTGATAATACGATGTTTTGCATGTTAGAGCTTCCACGATGAGAGCATCGTTGACTCTGATGACGAAGACACGCCAGAGCGAAGCACATCATCACGTCAGAGAGGACAACAGGAGGGCAACCAGCAGTGTCTGAGGAAGTGGAGGCAGAGGCCGTGGACGAGGGAGGGCGACAGGTAAAGGAGCAGATGTTCATACATCAGTAGAAGATCTTCAAGCTCAAAGGATTGCACATGAGCAGGTCAGCATCTAAAGTAGAACATTACTTGTGCTTTTTTCCTGATAAACACCACCTACAACCAGAGTTGGGGAGACTTAAACTACATGTAGTTGAACTACATAGCTTAACTACAATTTGCTGTAACTTGCTGGTAGTTAAACTACATTCATATTTTGTGCTGCGTCAAGTATTTCAACTACTTTTTGGGTCATTTTTTGTAGTTTAACTACTCAATTTACAAACTCCAATTTTGGCCAATAACATGAAATATTTTTTTTTTTTGTCATGACATGCTAAGCCAACGCTGCCTCTGATTGGCTCGCCCTGGCAGCACTCAAATGCTTCACAGAGTGGGTGGGTCTTTGTGTCAAGGAAGGCAGTGCTCATATGGCACAAGCACGTCATGGACAACCCTCCTGCTACCCCCGAACGCGCCAGCCCAACCATGGCCATGTTTGAGCATGTACATGTTGGATATAGATGCATCTACAGACAAGACCTACATGTTCACATGTGAGCTCTGCAAGCCGAAAACAACAAAAAATTAGACTTCAAAGAAATCCAACACCAATCTAAGGATGCATCTAAAGGTGAGTGGTTCTGTTTTGTAATCTACAGAACAGTATTGCTATATTCAGCGGAGTTTATGCAGCTCACGTTAGATTTTAAGCTAATTGTATGTTCCTTTGCTGAAATAAAAGTCCCAGAGGAACGGAAGAAAGATGTGGAGATGTGTCTGAGAGAAGAGGTGTGTATTTTATAGTGTACATTATTTTGTATATTATGTATATACTGTCCTTTGTTTGTAACCATTTAAGTTAGCTTTGCCTCATTGACTGACCTTTGTGATCAAGCTCCCACCTAAAAGCTTAAATAGCTTCCCAGGGAGACCTGACCCATGCACACCTTGATGATCTTGAAGATTAGTGTATTCATCTTATGTGTGTGAATAAACAATTCATTCATTTAGTTATTCTCAGGTGAGGCGGCTGCAAACACCTTCATCATCTCCATCAACACCCACCAGTGACGAGGAAGCAGAGGAACAAGGTGGGGAGGATGACCTCACTTCATTCTTCCCAAAGAAGAAAGATGACAAAGTGGATGAGGTGGAAGCCTTTGTGAAGTCACCAGATGAGTCCCCACAAAATGCTTTCAAATCTCTACCCCAAATGTCCAAAGTGTTTGTGAAGTTCAACACTGGTGTCCCAGGCAGTGCAGCATGTGAGCAGCTTTTTAGTGTTGGTAAAGATGTTTTTAGTGCCAAACGGAACCGGCTGTCTGATAAAAACTTTGAGAGACTGCTCATGTGTCGTGTCAACAAGCGATTCTGCCCTGGCTTTAGTTCTAGTGCCTAAGTGTTAGTGCCTCTGAAGTTCCTGTGATGTTGACCAAAAATGTCAGCTTTTGTTCTTTAAAAAATAAAACTTGAGTTGAGAGGCATATTTCTGCTGGCATGTGAATTTTTTGTAGGCTATTATATTTTGTTTCATATACACCATATGTTGATTTATTTAACGCTGAGTTAAATGAGTATAATGAGTATAAGTAGTTGCTAAAGCTACTTCTTTTAGCAGTAGTTTTACAAATTAAATTTCCCCAGGGGTAGAAATGTAGTTTGTTCGAACTACTGCCAGGCTGAACTACATGTAGTTTTACAAGCTACGCTTGCAAAGTAGCTTCCCCAACACTGCCTACAACTATTTGTGTTTGTACAGTACTTTATATTGACCAGGTATGTAACTTGGACACACAAGTGCCCTAATCAGAATCACATCTTTCAAGTAGCTTTTCACCATTTGAATTTGTGTTATGGTGCATAACAATAAACACAGTACAAAAATAACAAGTAGAAAAATGTAAAGAATGATAAAGGGCTAGTTCTTAAATAAATGTTACATAAAAAGTGTATATGTTCACAGTATGCCGAAGACAGTCAAGTTCTGTTCCATAAAAATATCTATTCATGTTGCTCATCTATTGCTTTACAGGCCAGAATTCAAGGAAAAAAAAAATAAAGTCTGGAGTTAGGTGGGTGATGGGAAGCTTTTGTGATGGGTGCCAAGCGATTATTTATAGGGATTGTTAGGTGAATTGTATGAGGGGCCGTACAAGCCATAATTCATTCTTTCACTCTCACATACATACATTCTCCTCACACATACATACATTCTCCTCACACATACATACATTCTCCTCACACATACATACATTTTCCTTTCACATACATATATTCTCCTTACACATACATATATTTTCACTCACTCACACACATACATTCTCCTTACACATACATATATTTTCACTCACACATACATACATTCTCCTTACACATACATATATTTTCACTCTCACATACATACATTCTCCTTACACATACATACATTCTCCTTACACATGCATACATTCTCCTTACACATACATACATTCTCCTTACACATGCATACATTCTCCTTTCACATAGATATATTTTCACTCTCACACATATACACATACATTCTCCTTACACATACATATATTTTCACTCGCACACATATATATATGTTCACTCTCATATTTATACATTTTCATACTAGAAGTAATATATGTATGTAAAACGAAAATGTATGTATGTGTGAGTGAGAATATATGTATGTGTGAGTGAGAATATATGTATGTGTAAGGAGAATATATGTATGTGAAAGGAGAATGTATGTATGTGTGAGTGAAAGTATAGTGGAAACGGAAGGAGTATAGTGGAAACGGAAGGCAACATTCATTGTCTACATACTCCGGTACAGTAGGTGGCGGTATACACCTAATAATGGTTGCAACCCGCCATAAAACCGAAGGAAGAGGAAGAAGAATCCCTCTGTGATTGGCTGAGAAGCTCAAGCAGAGCCATGCAGGTCAGGTCCGTCAGGTCACGATCAGCATGGAGGGGGGAGATCGTGGGGGAGATGAGACGCGGGCATTTCAGCAAGCTATTGGGGTACTAAGGAATATTTTGTCTTCTCCTGAAACCATCCCATCCTTGTCCTCGTCCCTTGAGCGGCAGAGGACAGGCTCAGCTGCACCTAACGTTACTCATAGCGCGGTGGAAAGTGAGATGCGAGAACTTTTCAGACCAGGCAACTCCCAAGTTCCTTCAGCAGCCCAAGCAGCAGCTAATGTGACACAAGGCCAAACTGGAGGACTGCGGCGGCCGTCATTGCGATATCAGACTCAGCAACACTTTGGCAACTGGAACACCCGGTCAAGGAAACGGTGAGAACAACCTAACGTTAAACTAACATTAAATCCTAAACGTACTCCTGCTAATGTAGCAACACACTTTGGCAACACAGTCAAAGCTGGTTAGTTTAAGAAAATGTCCGCTAGCTGTCAGGCTCATTTGATCCATGTTCAACTCAGTTCGAGCAGTGACAAACCTAACTATTTCAAAGCATTTTTTTTAAATTGCCAACACAGTGGAGTTTTAGATTGCTAACGTTTTTAGCACAAGTCAAAGAGATTGTAAATAGCAAAAATTAAATGACACATTTTAGTTTGTGGTTAACTGGCGCTAATGCTGCTGGTTCAAGCAGGTAACGTTAGAGGATATCTTTCAGCAATAAGTCAATGCCATTTTTTTAAAGAGCTGTGATATATACATCATATATCAATATAAATTTCATTTATATATTTTATTTTAATATAAAATATTTTATGAACTTGAGAAAATGAAAAATGTACTTATAATGTACTTATTCAAAACAGCTGTGGTAGGATTCTAAAAAATAGCCTACAACATAACATTTGCCATGTTTTAAGGGTTGATGAGCACAGAATGCATTTAAGATGAATACATATATTTCTGCTTTGTTTTGTAGGGCCAAAACACAATATCACGATACTTTCAACAAAGACGTCATCCTTCTTCCGAGGCCATCAAGCAGTCTTGTTGTCAAACATCGCACAAAGCAACAGTTACACGAACAAGGACATATATTGAATGGATTTGAATTCCAGAAATCCTGGGACCAGAGGACTGTCACTGAACAAATACGGGATGCCTTTGGAGAAAAACTCTCTGCTGATGTGAGGTAAGCACTTTTTATTTATGTCAAGTATAAATTAAAAGGATATCTCCAGCAGTGAAAATCACATGTAATTAGATTATGTAAACAACAGATCAAACCTGAACTATTAAGCCAGTTATTTAGTACATTTGATTTTTTTTTTTTGGCATTGCTTACATTCCTCATTTATTTTTCTGACTGCTGGTTTTCTGCTGTGTCCATCTTCAAAGATGAAATGGAACACAGGCTGTCAGTGCATCAGTTTTCAATGTGTCTTGTGCATCCAAAAACGTTTTTTGGACCCTTTTTTTTTTTTTTAACCTTTTGCATTTTTACCCACTGTTTTTCAGCCTTGAGTTTCTGATGGCATGTGGCAACAGATTGATTTCACCCAAACTGCGTGCTGGACAAGACCTGGATGCAAATCTCATACATAAAGTCTATAAATCTAAAGCCCTATACATCAGACCATCAAAGCCAATTTTGGTATGTTGCATCACATTTGAACTGACTTGCAGAGCATTGTAATAATAATAACCATAATAACAACTATAATTGGTGCATAAACATGAATGAATGAAGATTAATGTTGTTATCTTGGTTGTTCTTAAAGTTTCAGTTCAGCTTTGTAGCTATGAGTGTTGAAAAACTATATACATTTTCTATAGACTAGTGCAGAGTTGGAATGCCTGTTTTTAAAATGTTAAATCTAAGCACAGAAATGGAATAAATTGACAGCTGCTTAATTGGACTAACCGAGAGCTAAAATTAGGAGAGGATACTGGTACTCTATGGGCACTTTTAAAGCGTGAACAGCAAAAGTAATTCTTAGAATTGTAATCATAAATCTTGGTCTTTCCAGGTACTGTTCCATTTACAGTTGAAAATGAATATATCTGACAATCTGTTATGTCTTTCCAAGGATGATAATACAGGCTATAGCAGTGAGGAAAACACTGGTTCAGCAAGGCAGCTGCGCTCCTCATCTCTAACACGAGATAGACACTCATTTGAATCTTCAGACAGTTTTACCAGCCAAATGACTGCCTCCCCACCAACCTGTACTTCTGCAGTTACCCAAACTCCTGCCTTGACACACCAAAGCAGTATCTCAACCAACCACACCAGCACTTCAGCAAGCAGTTCTTCGAGTCAATTGCCAGTGTGCTCACAGGAAAGCTGCACTTCCTCCAGTCAGCCTTCTACCTCATCGTTTGGAGGAACAACTTTAGCTGATCCAACTGTGGTCCTGACTTGCCAAAACAGCTCAAGCTCACCTTACCAGAGCAGCACTCCAGCAAGTCTTTGTTCTGTGTTACCCTCTACTGCAACAAACTATGATAACTACCTTTCAGTAACGGCTGCACTGTCTGACATGTCTTCTGATGATGAGGAATTGAACCAGGCTATACTAGCAAGCCTACAGAGTGAAAGGTTAGTACAAAAAAATGCAAATGTGTTATGGTAGCCACTTCCAAAGACAGTTTTGTTGCATTATTAGTGAATTCAGGTGCCATACCTGCTATGTTTATATGCATATGTGTATATTGGCCCTTGACAGCACTCCAGTTGGCAGCAACAGAAGGCGTGCTGAAGAAGATGTTGTTACTTTCTGGAGAGACTACCTAACAGATGCAGAAGGTTAATGTAGAAATGATATGTTTCTTGTCTTACTTAAATTAATAATGCACTGCATCTTGTCACTGTATATCACTTAAGAGTAGGCCTAGTGATGCATGCTATGTTTTTTTTTGTTCTGTTTATTTTAATCTAATTTCCAATGTATTGCTTTCTCTAGATCAAGAGGGAACGCACAAGCTGGGGACAATTCTCGCCTTTGCCACCGGTGCCAATACTGTTCCACCAATTGGCTTCTCCCCACAACCTTCAGTGGAATTTCTTCACAAAGAGCACAACACGGGTACCATTTCTAAACTGCCCATTGCAAACACCTGCATCAATTGCTTGAAGTTACCACTGCACACCTCTTACAAAGACTTTCAGGAAAACATGGACTTTGCATTGGGCAATACCCATGGTTTTGGCATAGCTTAATTCATGTATTCAGTATTCTGTCAAGGTCAAGTTCACACTCAAGTCAGCAATCAATTCCAAAACAATTCCTGACAGATGTTTTTGGTGTGGATATCATTCCACATTGTTTTGTTTGAAAAATACATATTGTTGCATCTTTGTTAAAACAATGAGGTGCTAACATTTTCTTTAGTAGGCTACAGTTCAGATTTTCAGAAAGTTCAGTGAAAGCAAAAGCAGACTTGTAATGAGAAACTTATTGTGATGTAATTTTAAATTGTTGTGGAACTTGACTCTGTAGTTTAGGTAGGAACTGAATGGAATTTACTGTCGCTTGTTTTTATTGATAAGTAAACAATGTTGTTCACCGCTCCCCACCTGTTTTTGATCAGTAGTGTACTGATTTCATACTTTTCATTTTCTTCACTTTGTAGTTCAGTAACTTTACATTTATATGGGATCTGAGGGTAAGTCATAGGTGGAACAGGTTATCTTTGGCATACTTGTACAAAAACAAAGGCAAGTTCTATTGTAAATGTATGATTTGTAATGATTTTCTTCTAGCACCACAATCAGGCCCTGATTTACACATGTAAGCATGTAATGGAAAGGTATTCTAAGACTTAATTTTTTTTTTTTTTAATTATTAATAATTAATTAAATGTGCGGATGGTGTACACTCTTCTGAAGTGTCAGATATAGTTAACAATCTTGTGTTTTTGTTTTTGTTTAAATCAAGAGTCAAGTTGCTGTTTTAACATACACAACTTAAAGTGTGTTTTTTCAGTGGGTGATGAGTGTATGTGTAATGTGTAAATATTTTTTGTCTCTCTGGTGTGCTGCTTTTGTGTTGCTTCTTATGCCCCTTGTCTCACAGATTCCACTGATGCTGTATTAATGTTGATTTTAGGCATTCTATTCAGCAAAGGATGACATGTTAAAATAAGTAACAGTTCAGTCAATTTATTGAGTTCTCCAGAGCCAAAAGCTTCAATAAAATGTGGTTTCACATTAGTTTCATAATGTTTGGGTAACAATTTCTTTGAACATTTCAAGAAACATGTCTGTAAAATGTAAACAGAGGTTTGAGCTCAGAATTACACAGATAAAGGTATTAACATCCCATACACAGAAATGAAATAAATGGCAACAATGAACTTTAAAATATGCCAATATTTTTAGGTGTAATGCTGTACTATCACAAATATCGGTAGTGTGTTATGCATTACACAACCACAGGAAGTAAATATCCTGTGTGGACCTTTTCTATTTATGTTCACGTGCTCTTCCTTTTCAAATCAGAAATATCTGTTGAGGGGTTTTGTTTCCTTTAATGAACTCAATATGATTTTAGGAATGCCTCTCTTGAAGAAAATGCACAAGGTTGCAAAACAAATCAATACCATGATTTCCATCATCTTCAAATGGATCAAAAGTCTGCTGAACTGCATCCATTGTTGTGTTACTGATGGAAATGTTAATTGATGGAACAACAACATTATTTGTCGATAACTCAGAGAGTGATCTGTTGGCATCAATACCAAAGCCACTGTATATGTCACAAATACCATTCATACTTGGGTTATGTATTCCTGCATTGGTGACTATGCCCCTTTGCCACAACTGGAGAGGAGTTAGCCCCCCTTGTGTTGAAAGACCATGGTTATTCCACTGGTTCTGAAATTCAGAGGCAGCTCTCTGAATTCGTGGCAAATAAATATAATGAAGACAAAATAAATGTAACTCATTAAGTGAATCTAAAACATCATGCTCCTCCATAAAGTTGAAAAGATTAACAAAATTAAATGACACTACTCGATTTAGCTCTGCCCATAATCTCTCAATTCTTTGATTATGCACTGATCTGCCAGTAATAATACTACGTCTGTTCAGTCCTCTCCTGTAAAGCATGAAACGGGCAACACCAGTGTTTTCCATTCCGTGATCGGATCTAACCCTAGACGGTATTCCAAAGTTCTGAACACCAGCAATGAATAGAGACAAAACACTAGAGGCTCTGTTGTTGTCTAGACAAGCAAGGTAGATGATGGTTCGACTGAAACCATCCACACAGCCATGAAATACCATCCTCCACCTCACAAGTTTGTGGTTTCCGTCGATGTGCCTAAGAGAAATTAAAATCATAGTCAATTGTGTGGGAAAAACAGTGATGTAAGAAGTATTCAGATCCTTTACTCAAGTAAAAGTACAAATACAGCAATGTAAAAATACTCAATTATAAGTAAAAGTCTTACATTAAATATCTTATTTAAGTAAAAGCATATAAGTATTGTGAGCTTGCTGTAGTTAAAGTATTGCAAAGAAGTGTTTGGTTCTTTTGATTAATATATTATTATCAGAGGTGGGTAGAGTAGCCAGAAATTGTACTCAAGTATGAGTATTGTCACTTTAGAACAATATTAGTCAAGTAAAAGTAAAAAGTAGTCATCCAGATAATTACTGAAAAAACTACTAAAGTACTGAGTAACTGTTGAGTAACGTATGATTTATTTGTTAAATAAGAACATGAATGTAATCAATCAATCAAATGAATAATCTGATTATGAGCTCTTTTACTTTTGATGTATGACTTATACTTGTAATCAAGTGTTTTTACACTTATTTTCATTCAAATAAAGTAAGTACATCTTCCACCACGCCCAAGTGTATTGTAAGAAACTGATTACTGACTTTGTGCTACTTGATTTAATCTAAGTTGTATTGTTGGGAATTTACTCACCATAATTGATTAGGGGTTGCAACACTGTAAACTCGTCGACGTATTGCACGGCGTCTTCTGAAGGACCGTCCAATAGGGTCAATTTCTTGCAGGCTCTGTCTAACACGCCACCTTTGAATGCGTAGTCCACGTGACCTCAAGCTCCCATGCACATAACGTTCACCTGCATTTGTGGTAGACTGAAGAATTTCACCAATAGCTCTGTTCAGGTTGTCATTTGATAGTGTTACATATGTTAGTGGCTGAACACCAAGCCGCTGCCTGTGCCTGTAGAGAGTCCGACAGCTTACCCCCAAGCATGTTGCAATGCTTTGCCAGTTCATTCCAAGGGATACTAAATGAGAGATTTGCTCCTGTGAAATGCTGTATCTAGGTCTGCCCTGATGTCCAGTCATGACAGGTGGAGGCAACAGAGCATAACTGTTGTCAGCCCTGGTTCTTTGTCTGGCCTCATGAGCAGTCAGCAAACACTGAAGACATCCATACAAGGACTCTAATGTATTGACTGCAACTCTATTTCTTGAATCTTCAACAAATCTTGAGATTGACAGAAATCCAGATAAGGTTTGAATGTGATCACGAAGTTGTCCATACAGCCTTTCATGAACAAAAGAATCTGTAGTTTCTCCTTGCAGTCGTTCAATACATTGTAAGACATTGTTAAAAAAATGTCTAATGTCGTCTTCATTGCTACTTGCTCCAAAAATGCAAAACTGCACCAAATAAGAAAACAGGATAACTTTGAATAGCTTCATTGTAAAGTTCTGCTATTTAATATCAAGTTAAGATAAGCTGAGTAAGTCTGGCGTATGCATTTCCTGGTTTGAGAGTGACTTCCTGCTTAAGGAGGAGGAGCTATATCTGTGAGAAGTATATATGTGTATGTGAAAGAAGAATGTATGTGTGTGTGAGTGAAAATATATGTATGTGTAAAGAGAATGTATGTATGTGTGTGTGAGTGAAAATATATGTATGTGTAAGGAGAATGTATGTGTGTGAGAGTGAAAATATATGTATGTGTAAAGAGAATGTATGTATGTGTGTGTGAGTGAAAATATATGTATGTGTAAGGAGAATGTATGTATGTGTGAGGAGAATGTATGTATGTGTGAGGAGAATGTATGTACGTGTGAGGAGAATGTATGTATGTGAGAGTGAAAGAATGAATTATGGCTTGTACGGCCCCTCATAGTGATTGGCCAGCGCATCAAGAACCTGCTGATGCAACTGATACAGATGAGTTAAAAGTGGTTTAAAAGTTTCAAACTGACTCATGCTCTAAAGCAGTGTTTCTCAATGTGGGGTCTATTTCTGGTATTTGCTTCAAAATTTTGTCCAGTGGGGGTCCATGGTCTAATTTATGTGTTGTTTTGTTTTGGGGTCCTTGATGTAAAACAGTTTGAGAACCATTGCTCTAAAGGAATAATGGTAGCACTGATTTGGAGTAAAATTGCCAAAAGAAATTCATTTATTTATTATTATTCTATTAACTCTAGGAACCAAGTGCCTCTGCATTGATGAAGAGAGATGTGACCCTGAGATGCCTCATAGAGTACATGGGAGAGAGTGGAGAGGAGCCAATCTCTGACTACAGTGTAAGTATTGTTTAAAACCAGGTTTGGATCAGTCTGATGTACAAGCTTAAAAAGTCAGCTCCTACTTTTGTGTTGAAATCAATGAGCCACTGGAGCAGGTGTAGCTGCATAAAGAAGCAAAAATCTAAATGATTTTAAAACTTCCAAATATCAGAAACTGTTGAAGATAGTGTAAAAATGCCAATAAAAAACATGTGGCTGGAAATGCTTTTATTGTATCAAGTTTAATGTACAAGATCTCAAATTAGAATTCAAAAGTTTTCAAAATGGTGTTCACAAAAGTAATCATTATCTGAATAAGTCACACAACTTATATTATATAGAAAATAAGATGTTTTCTGTTTTTTTTTATTCCTGTTTTTGTATCTCAAAGGGAACGGCAGAGAGCATTGTTCACAAGGACCTGAGAATGAGGAACGTGAGCATCTACATCTGTCATGAGCCAAATGCAGTAGGAATCGTCATCGAGGGAGTACCGGTTCTTACTCATGTTGGAAACCTGGCCAGAGCATGCTGCCTACTCCTGGGGTTGACATATGCACTTAATCTTGAGTATCCATCCAAACTTTCAAAAACATTTGAGGTGTTTCAAAGACTTTTTGTGGGACTCGACACACTGCGCCCAAAACCGACCCCCAAATTCATAACTCTGAAAAACAAGCTTCTTGCTTAGGCAGTGAGCCATGACTGTCAGCTTGCACTTATGAATAGCTATGTTTTATACACACTAAATTTACCACTGTGAAGCTGCAACTGGTCAAAAGGTGAGATCTGTGAGTTGTTTATGTGATGTACACAGTAAAAAAAGAGAACTCTGAATGTTATTCTGCAGCACATAATCTGAGGCCATGCATTCTCGTATGCACTAAATACTGATGTTCTTGACTGTTTATGGTGCATCTCCTTACCACTGTTTGGATATGGCCCCCACTGTGAAGCTGCAACTGGTCAAAAGGTGAGATCTGTGAGTTGTTTATGTGATGTACACAGTAAAAAAAATGTACTCATAACTAAAAAAAGCACTAAAACTAAAAAAAGCACATAATAGTCTGAAGTCATGCATTTGTGTATGCACTAAGTACAGATGTTCTTGACTGTTTATATGGTGCATCTCATTGCCACTGTTTGGATAAGTTGTTGTTTTTTATGTACATGGTAAACAAACAACAACAAATACTGCTGTGAAGGCGTTCAAATGTTTTATTAATATGTACACAGTAAAAAAAATATATATATATATATCTGCAGGTCTTTTTTATGTTTTATACACTCCTCAGAAGGAGGGATCTGTGAGTTGTTTAAGTTAAAATGTTTCCAAATATACACACTGAAAGACAAGATGTTCTGCTTGTGAATTGTTACAGAAGTACAGATAATCTTAATGTTAAATTGTTTTAGCAAGACACTGTACTGTGAATGTTCTAAGTAAAACTTGAGATGCTGAGGTCATGCATTCATTTATGCACTAAATACTGATGTTCTTGACTGTCCAGCTTATTGACACAGTTTGGATATGGCTTGTGAAAATGTTTTAATATGTATATGGTAAAAAAAAAAAAAAAAGAAAACTACTGTGAAGGTGTTTAGCACTTTAAAAAGTTGAGGTCATGCATTCTGTGCACTAAATATGGATGTTGACTGTACTGTCCAGCTCATTGCCACTGTTAATTGATATGGTAATGATTTAATAAAGGTTGGAATTTGATATGTCTTGTTTTTTTATTATTATGCTAACTAATTATTTTAAGCAGTTTCCATTTTCAAAACAAAGAAAGGGTGAATTGGTCAAAATTAATAAAATAGAGTACAAAAAATATTTTTTTCATTTAAATATTACTTATTTTAATTAAGTCTTGTGTGTTTAACATGCTGATGTTTTTTTCATTGATTTTACTCAATTTCTTGGCTTTTTCTGTAAAAGCAACTTAATTTTTTGGCATAAATCGAAATACATATTATTAAGTTCTCTTTACTTAAAATACCAATTAGTTGACTAAACTTACAAAAAGTGGTTGGAAAATGTTGCCTTATTTTTATTGAGTTAGATCTAGGCAACAGTTTTTGCAGTGCATGCAAACTCAATTAAACCTCAAACCAGTAAAAGATTGCTGAATGAATCAGTTTTTCAGGAAGGTAGACAATATAAGGCCAAATACTGAACAACAATGGCCAGATCGTGTCTGTATATCAGCAACTTGTTTGCTGAAACACACAGAAAAAATAACATGTACATGAATTTAAAAAAAACATGAAGGAAGGCAACCTGAGTAAGACAACAAGAAAACTGTAAGACCAAGTCCACGTCCATCCTCTCACTCATCCTCCTCATCAGCATCCACCTCATCACTATCCACCTCCTCCTCATTATCATCCTCAACTACAAGTTAATTTTCAAACTCTTCACCCTCATCTTCCTCCTGCTGCTCAGCTTCTCCTTCATCCTCCTGCTCTCCTTGTCTGGCCTGAGCCAACTTCTCTCTCCCTGCTGCACATGGCTCCCCTTCTTTGAAACAGTAGATCAAATGGTCCTCACTGCTATCAGCTGCCACTGTCAGGCCACACACCTTAAAGCACAATATTCCAAAAACGTATATTAAAATAATTATAACATTTACTGTTATACTCTCTCTCTCACTGTCTCTCTCTCGCTCACACACACACACACACAAACAGACACACACACTTTCTCTCTCTCTCACACACACACAGACACTCTCTCTCTCTTTTTCCACACACAAACAGACAAACTCACACACACAATCACCTTTTAGGATTTTTTCACCAGCTCCGTATCCAACTCCTCCCAAGCATTAATCACCCAGGCGACAAGTAGGCAACGAGCTGGGGCTCTCATGTTTCCTCCAGCGGTGTAGGTTTTGTCCGCGTTACCGGCCACCCAGCTGTCATATGACTCGTACAGACTGGCTTTGAACGGCTGATTCCAAACAACGTCAGGTGCCTGGATGTATTTTGTACATCCTCGCGGTATCACAGCTGTAGTTATCTTGTAGCCCCGCTTGAGCTCCTCTTTAGTGGCCTGGCTGATGTGGCATCGGTAGGAATCCCAGACGAGGAGACGAGGGCCAAAGTTCAATTTCCCCACAACTTTCTGCAGCCAAACTGCAGTCAGGTCATCATTGATCCAGCCGTTTTTAGAGGAGGCTATCACCACTCCACCAATGCTTTGCAAGTGAAGTTGTCGCGGCAGAGGAAACGATTTAGCCAACCAGCACTTGCGGCAAACTCCTCATCTCTGCTGTCACTCACGTGGCGTACATTTGTTTCGCCATCACCCTGATCATTTTGCGGGACACTGTCTCGTGGCGTGCCCGTTTGCTGATAACCCATTCCTGCATGTCTATCTCAAGCTCCTCGCTAGCCTTCTTCCTACCTCCACCAGGCAGCCTGGCCCTTTTGCTGTCCTCCTCGGACAGATGCTGAAGCTCAGTTTTATTTTTTCGCCAATCTCTCACTCTCTTGGGGTCAACAGAGAAACGTCTAGCGGCTGCTTCTCCCGAGTTTTCCTCTGCATATTTTACGATAAATAAAGTCGTACTTTTTATTTTTTTGCTGCACCGGAGCCATGGCGATCATCAATGTGATATTGACTGACAGAAAGCAAGCACAATATGTGAAAAAGGCGAAGAAGAAAAATGTGCAATGTCAGTGGTCACGTCTTCTTCTTTGATTTTTAAAAAAATAAATTAGACTCGGCATTTATTTGGAACCGGCGGTTATTTATCAAAATATACACCTGCACCCAGCATTTAAAGTGGACCCTGCAGTTAATTGAAACCCAGCTATTATTTGGTCATTTACGGTACACACGGCTTGCACAAGGCTATGTAGATAGCCCCTCCATTTTTAACAGAGTGCTGGCCAAAGACTTGCAACATCTAAATGTAGCAAGTACAGTAATTCAGTACGTAGATGACCTCCTGATCTGTAGTCCTGTAGGAGATACACTAATAATAAATGTAATTTATTAATCACTGGCGATCAATAAAGCACTCATAAATGGGGCACCACCTCTGTTGTTATGTCTGTTTGAATAATCCGGAGGGAATTAATCAAATCCGACTGGACAAGGTTTGTAACAATTCTAATCAATTTTAAATCAATGTATCAATCTCATAAATGAAGTAGTGACTTCTACACAGTTTCCATTGGTTCTCCACATTAAAAACAAACCTGCACAGACAACGACATATGGTTAAATATGTTTATTGACTAAATAATTCAGAGTAAATAAATGAAATGGCAATTTAAAGGAATAACAAAAGATAACAGAAAATGTTGGATACTGTAATGACTAAGTAGTGGGTTATTAGTGGAATATGTGTGGATGGTGAAGTCACGGGTTGGGTAGAAGCATTTAAATATTACGAGAGCAATTTTAATACTATCGAGACCCTAACCGAATTTCTCTTAAGCTAAAAAGATATGAATCAAAGCCATAGACACCAACTCGTGTTTCATGTGTGAATCCAGCTGTTATGAGTGATGGAGAGCTTACTTTCTCTGGAGAGTTGGGAAGTCCGCGACTTTGGGTCTTTCCTCCGGTGTTCGTAGCTCGACTGTGGGCTCGCAGTGCCAGTCCAATAGTTCGTCCGATGTCACAGTGGGTGACGCCCTCGTTCCGATGTTGGAGGAAGAGTGCAACTCGTGTAGCCCTCAGCTGATGATAATCTTGGTCCGCTGCCCAGCTGAATGGCACCGCTTGTGAGCGTTGGAGGCAGAACCGGTCTCGGCTTGGCACAAAGTCTTTCTGTCGTTGCAAACCGCTCGCACAGTTTGTTGAAGCAGGAGGCTACTGCAAGTCTTTATCAACAATGATGATCTTAATAAAGATGTTTTTCTTCGTTGTTTTGAGTGGCTCTCAGGCTCTGACTTTGTAAACTAAATCTAACTTCTTGAATAAAATAACTGAGGATGATACGTTGATCAGGCGGATCTTCCGTTGTTACTCAATACAAGATAATTTAAATTAAGTTTACTTCCTCTAAATCAGGTTACGATACTTAACTGTACAAAACAAATTAAAACAGAACTTAATTCTGGTAGAAACTTAATAAAAACAAGTTAATCAATACGGCGAGAAATATAAAAGTGAGAAAAATCAACGCGTGAGCACTTCTGCTGAGATCGCTGTCTTGAAGCGTGTTTCAAAGTAAAAGTAAAGAGCGGAAAAATTTAATAGAAGAGGGAGTCTTAAGAGTAAGTTTTAAGAGTAAGAGTTTTCAAGAGAGAGAGGAGAGAAGTGACATCTCTCTGTTTTGTTGTCTCCCAATTGCAGGCGTGCCTGGGGGCAGGGCTGCCGGCTTTTTGTCTCCAAGTAGATAGTAGAAAGTGTGAAAATTCACAGGAACTCACTAAACTAAACTATAGTTTTAAACGTTTCAAAACCGTGCTTCACCTTTCCCAGAATGTCACCATGGCCTAATATGTGGACTTGGTCTAACACAAAATCATATGTCATTATTAAAACCACTTTAACATTCAAAAAGGAATTAAAACTGGATCGAAACATCTAAACACTCTTGATTATACAGTAGAACTAACCACTCATATATTTCTTTTAGTTCTAGCCTAATACTTATTAAACAGGGCATATCAAAGACATTCACTGGTAATAATCCAAAAACGTATTAACAAGATGATTGAAAAGTTCTTCCCAATCATACCAGGACTCATCCTTAGAGGGTACTGTGGTTCCACGAAACACAGGACATTTTACACGTTAAATTTGATCTCAGCCAATCTTAATTGTAGAGAAATGTAAGAAAAATCAGATTTAATAACTTTTCTTTCTGTTTAATGATTTGTTAGAATTAGGAAGATGAGGTTCTGGCTTAATAGCTATTTAGAACTTTGTTGAAATCTGGAGAAGTGTAGGGAACTTAACAGTGGAATGCAATCGATGAGAAAAACAAGATTGTAAATTTCTGAGCTGTCGACCAAGATCAGTAACGAAGAGGGGGGTTTACCAGACCTTCACTCTGGGAATGTGTGTGTGTATGTTAATTTAGATCAGGAGAGAACATAACAAATCAGCCATTGTTAATCTCATTTACAACTGCAAATACATTTGATTATAACACATGATTGTCACAGTTCTTCTGTTCCTCTTGATGTCTGGAGAGTGGATTCATTTGATGATGAACCTTGACTGACCTGAAGGAAAGGACACAGTGGACAGCAGAGGCAGAAGGTGCTTTTCAGGCTCTGAAATTAGATATGCAGACAGCTCCTGCACTTGGTAACCCTGACTAAGCTAAACCTTTTCATTTGTATGTTGCAGAGAGGGCTGGGTTTGCATGTGGAGTTTTGATGCAGGACACTCCAACTGGTAAGCAACCACTGGCATATTACAGCACCAAATTAGACAACATTGAGGCTGGTCTGCCTCCCTGTTATCAGGGACTTGCAGCAGCAGTGTTTGCTTTTCAGAAAACCTCAACAGTAACTATGGGACACTCAACCATCCTGCACACGTCCCATGAAATACATGCCCATCCTCACTAGTCCCAGGTTTGTACTTACACAGGCTAGGAAAACAGGTTATGAAGTTGTGCTCTCGGCACCAGAACTAAGAATCCAACGTTGCACTACAATTAACCCTGCAACAAGGATGGTAATACCAATAGATGGGTCACCACATGACTGTCTTCAAGCCACAGATGTGTTTCTGAAACCTCGTGAAGATATGCATAACCAACCAATAACAGCAGATCTTACTTTGTATATAGATGGATCCTGCTTCAGAGACGCGACAGGTAACCATGCAGGTTATGCCATCATACAGTTACTGCCAGATGAAACGTTCACCACAGTTCAAACAACCAAACTTGCTCAGCCATGCTCAGCACAGCTGGCAGAAGTTAAAGCACTAACTGCAGCATGTAGATTAGCACAAGATAAACATCTAAGTGTGTACACAGACTCACAGTATGCATATGCAGTTTGTCACGTGCATGGTAATATTTGGAAACAAAGAGGTTTTCTTAGAGCAGATGGCACACCTGTAACACATGGGGAGGCCATCTCAGCACTATTAGAAGCTATTCATCTGCCAAGTGTAGTAGCTATCATCAAATGTGCGGCACACCAAAAAACTGCAAACTAGCACATGTGTAGGACCACTGTTGGTAGCTGAAGACTGTGAACCACTCACCACCTTAGCATCTTTAATAACAGCCCAAGAAAAAGCTGACGTACAGTATATGAGCAATCAGTATGGTTTAAACAAGGTGCTATCAAAAATACTCAAGAAGGACCAAAAAAGGGTTTATGGCGTACTGCACATGGGAATTTTGTGTTACCCACAGGGTTGTTGAAAATTGCTATTCGTGATGCGCATGGCTCCGACCATTGTGCAAGGGGGGAGGTGATCAGAAGGCTTCAAGCTGTTTGGTGGGCACCATACAGTAGACAGAACATTAGCAGAATGTGATGTTTGTGTACACCATAATGTAACAAAAGCATTTTCAGCACCGATTGCACACATCCCACCACCTAGTGGACCATTTCGCCATCTGATGATGGACCACATAGATATGACAGAACATGTGTAAGGGTTCAGATACATTTTGGTTGTTGATGACAGATTCAGCAGATGGATGGAAGCAGTCCCAACCCATGGCCCAGATTGCAGATCAGCAGCAAAATTCTTATGCAAAGAGGTGTTTCCGCATTTTGGCTTCCCAGATTATATAAGTTCTGACCACGGACCAGCATTTGTTGCAGATATGTTGAAAGTAGCAATGAAAATGTTAGGGCTCAAACAGAAGTTTGTGTGTGTGTATCATCCACAATCACAGGGTGCTGTAGAACGCGCTAATGGAATATTGAAAGCAAAACTGGCCAAAATCACAACAGTGAGTACATGGTTAATTGGTTGGATGCACTGCCACTGGCACTTATGTCTATGCAAGCACAAGCTAACAGACTAACCCACCTAAAACCGCATGACATGATGACAGGGAGACCAATGCCAGTCCCCTATTTAAGAGGTCCTTATGACGGACCATCACTTGAACAATGTGAAAAAGAACTAACAGATTACCTACAACACCTAACGCAAAATACACAAAGTTATATTCCAACAGGCAAAAGGTGCAACCAAGGACAGAGACGCAGACATCTCAGACGCGCAGGGGACTGGGTCCCCGAACCAGGGGACTAGGTCCCCGAACCAGGGGACTGGGTCTACGTAAAGGTGTTCAAACGAAAGTGGGACCAGCCCAGATGAGAAGGTCCTTTTAAAGTCACAAAGGTTAGCTACCCCAACCGCTCTCAAAGTTGAAGGTAAGGGAGTTCGGTTTCATTTAAACCATTGCTGCCGAGCCAGAGATCCAAGCAAGACAACAAGAGTACAATGTGAACCAGAAAGGGACGGCGACGCCGCCCAACTGGAAGATAGACAGCCCCCAGCACCGCAGGAAGAGAGTCAAGAGGAAGGCGACGCCTCCCCGCACGCAGCAAGGCGATCACAGAGACTGATTGAGAGAAGTGATAAGGAAAAAATAAGTAAATGAGTAATAAGGGCACTTAGGGTGATAGGATAGATAGCAATGTGCACATGTCTAATCAATTTAGGTATGGAATCAATGCCAAAAACAAAACAGGAACAATGGACAGAATGTGCACCAGCAATAGGGGTATTAGTAGCAGAACAGAAGAAAATATCAACTGATAAAATAATAGAGTTCACGTACATGAAATCAGTGACACATGACCGAGCAATAATCACAGACCTAATCAACATTAAAGCTGTTGGCAACCCAATCCATGAGCAGTGTAATATAGAGGGAATATACAGTAGTGGTAATGATGTGTACTACTCAACTATGCACCGACCTGACAAAACAAAAGAAGACAAAACAAAATCATGACAAAAACAGAAGCCAGAAAACTGATTAACATCCAAACAACACCTTGTTAAGGCACAATACGCCAAACCGAACAACATAAAGTAGTAGAGTGGGGGAATAATACATTTTGTTGGTGGATGAAATTCTCAGCCAGACAAGTGAGTGACCAATCTTGCATTGCATGCTTTAACCCAAAAAGATGACCTAAAATCTTACTAATCCCAGGGATAGTAGCAGAGGCTTGTAAAAATGAGGCAACTTGCTGTGTAATAGCAATGGCCAGCTGGGAAAAAGAGCTGAATAACTCCAGCTTGCAGCAGCTAACAGTCTGCCCTAAACGATTAGACAACAGATTTGAGTCATGGGTACTGCCATTGACCTTAAAAGCAGATGAGCTGGTACATCCCTTCTGTATAGCGAGGGGAAGAAGAGTAGATCAAGAAATGGCAGGAGCTCAAAAAGCAATGACTAACGACCTCAAAATACTTAAAAATCGACACCTGTCCTCTAATCAAATCAGATCTGGCGAACAGGGACCACTCATTGGGTTCATGGCTCCAAACGAAACGCAGTATGAATGGGACTCCCAATTCGAAAATCGAAAACCTACCAGATACAATGCAATAGGAACGATGATAGATAGAGGCACCGTGAAAAAGCCAAGTACAAACAGAGTATGCACAATTTATTGCGTGTAATAGCAGATGGATAAATTACTTGTGGTATAATCAAGAACGGTTCATGAATTGGACAATCAAAGTAATACATAGAATAAATGAGCAATTGAATGCAACCTCTCAAATGACATTACAAAACAGATTTGTAATAGACAGAATGATGGCTGAGGAACAGGGAGTTTGTAGTTACTTCGGAGACAAATGTTGCACAGAAATACTACAGTTTGCAGGAGAAAGAGGAAATCTTACAAAACTACTCAAACAAATGGAATCACGGATGAGCATGTAAGTCCTCCAATTGGAACACAGGATCACAAACGCTAGACCAAATTTGGGAGTGGATAGGCAAGCTTTCATGGACTCGCTTCTTTCAGATAAAAGGGATGGTGTTAGGTGGACTCCTGTTAATAGCGGCAGTAGTTATGTGTTGCGTATTACCAATAATAAAACTGATAATAAGTAAAACAACCAAAGTTATAACAGGGCGGTTTCCGGTCCGGGTTGGCGGGCGCATTGGAGCTGGGCACCCTTGAGCTCAGGATGTTTGGTTCTGGTGTGTTGTTTGCTTGGATTGGAAAGTGCACAAGAAATTTAAGAGAACCAAAGCATTTAAAAATGACAAACAAACCACATAAACAAAACCAAAAAAGAGGAAAGAAAAAGGCACTGGAGGAAAATGAGGAATTGCAGTCAAAATTAGACAAACTTCCACTCGGACCAATCCGGCTAAAAGGATCTAAAACCTATATACAATATCATGATAACTTGCCAGTGCATTCAAAAGAATATCCCTTGCCAAATGAAACTGCAGAATTATGAGTAGAAACAATACAATGTCCACAGTGGAGAATTAGTACTTATGAGTTAGGCAAAGGGTTAAGCCTAAAACATCATGATGCACTTCTGTTGTACAAATATGATTTAGTACAGCTTAGAAAAAATGGCACGTATAATATATGTACACCTATTCACTAAAGGAAGAATAGAGATATATTCTGTGTGTTTAGGGTCAGAAATATCATTTAGCACATGCTTGGCCCCTCATAAGCTTGGGAAGGCAGGAATAGAAATACTGTCAGCCCAATGTGAGGAGAAGTACAGAGAACATACAGACAGACCTTATATCAGGATATGCAAGGTAGTGTACTGGTGCCAAAAGGACAACTCCTGTGACAAAGATGACTGGCGTTATGAATTAAAACCATCCTCTCATTAATGTCTTCCAAGCAGACAAGACATGTGACAGAAAACTTCATATCCAAAAGTAGGGCCGTGCCAGGACCTTCCGAACCAGCGCCCTCAACCAACGCCAAGTCTGCAAAGGGGACTGAGCATGGCCCACAGATCATTCGAAGGCAGCTGCTGGCCATCCTACCCACAGGGATCCGGGCTCGTGGGAGCAGGACCATTCGGAGTGGTGATCAACAGGCAGGCACCCCCAATCAAGGGAGTAGGTTTGATTTTGAGATTGGTGGGGACACAAAGGTGCTCAAATATCCTCCTGATTACTGCCACTCTCCCTGATGCTCACTCCAGGTGGATCAGTTTCCTTAGGAATAAACCACAATATAAATTTGACAACTGTATAGCAACTACTGTTAACACATACACTCTAGTAATACATGATGAGGCCTCTTAGAACACCAGACTTGATATAAAGCTCTGATTTTAAAGCCACATGAGTGAAGCATTGCTATTCAGATCATCATCACACTAACATTTGTCACAGTGCTGAATCTCATGACTAACATATCCATCATTATTTAACCTCACCTGTGAATTTCCAGCCTCTCCTTCAGCTTCTCCTCCTCCATCTCCTCCAGCTTCTCCTCCTCTATCTCCTCCAGCCTCTCTTCCTTCATCTGCTCCAGCCTCTCCTTCTCTACCTCCTCCTGCCTCTCTTCCTCTACCTTCTCTGGCCTCTCCTCCTCCATCTCCTCCAGCCTCTCTGCTGTCTGTCACCTTACAAAAATATGTTGATGCATGACATGAACAGATACATTAGGGATACAATGATCATAGAGCTTGATGGTACAGTTATTGCCTGAGCAAAAAAGGCTTTTACTAAATATTAAGATTACTTAATATTAATTATATTTTATAATTATAAAATCACATGATCATCTAGAATCTGAGGTTTTACTGTATTTCCACCACAAATTTTCTTTATTTGTGTTTTTTCTCTTCTACACAAATACATGAAAATAAGAATTAAAAATAACTTTAAAAAAGTGTATCTCTTTGGCATTAAATATTCTCTTTTATTCAATATCTGTATTGTTGAGCCTCTACCTATACACCCTTGAAGTAACTTACACTTTGACTCCTAAAGAAGTCTCTTATATCCAGTTTTCTTTTCTTTGACATCCTTCAAATCCTATACAGCACACACGCACGCACACACGTACACACACGCAAACAGACACAAACACAAATGTAAATGACACCACTGATATTAAAATCCATCTAGCTGACGTGACTCAGGAAGAACAAATGTCGAACATGTTGACAACTTACACTCGCAGTTGTAGATAACACGTACTGCCTCTTGTCTGGTCCAACTAGCAGGTTGCAGGTAGTTTTTACAAGCAGAAGGAGTGACAGTGGGGACAGCCAATCACATGTAAGTTAGCAAGAAACCGGCAGCCGATCAGGGAGTGGTATTTAGGTTAGAGGCGGGACTTCTAGCAGAGACCGACATTTAACCCTTTGTGTGCCATAATCATTGACTAAACACTACGGACAGCGGTTGTATTGATAGTGACTACACAGTAGTGGCTGAATATTGGTAGGGACGTGTCCCTAGCGTCCCTACCCAATTCTACGCCCTTGCCCCCAATATCCCCACTGGTTTAGAGACTCCGGATCAGCGGACCCTATGGCATCCCCGACACCCACCCCCCGATTGACAGCACCACGGCTGAGCTCAACCCAATAAGCGCACCCTCCTGGCTACCCCATTTGAGACAGCGCCAGCCTGTTCTACCAGACACCCACCTGATCAGAGAGAGAGAGAGAACGTGAGCTGGCAAATGTGACTCCAACAGAGGGACCCCGAGTGTGGGAGGAGGAGTTTCTGTCACCTCCCCACCCAGCAACCCCACCACCAGTCTGGCCTGCCACACAAGCAATGGGGGAAGCCCAAGCCCCCACTGATGAAGACATCACTGAGCACATGAATTCGAATGTGGCACGCCTCACCATGAGAGACCGACTCGCCAGCACACTGCCACTATTGCCACTGCTGATGGAGTAAAAGAGGACTGAACTGTATACCCAGTTGCAGGCCCCAGGAGAAGTATACTGGAACACTCACATAGTCTACACTTAAGATTGCACCATGTAGCGTTTGACTGCACCAGAAGAAGTACTACTATATTTTGTATTTTTGTATGTTTGTTTATTTGTTTGAAAAAAAAAAAAAAAAGAATAAAAAAAGGAAGGTATTGCCATAATATGTACCTTAAGTACCGAGCACTGGCTAACATGTATAGGGAGCATTTCTCCCTACATTATTTGATGTAGAATAGAATGTTCCTCGTTGGACGCAGAAATGCGATGACTAGCGGACTCTCGCTACTGGCGAATGGATCTACATGAAAGCATGGCGTGAATCATTCCCACGTTAAGAAGCATGTCAGTCCCTGCGCCTTTGATGGCGAGTATTTGCATTAGCACGCTACCCACCACCCTTGTACAGAGATGGATCACTATGCCAGTAGTGCATGGTGTGAACCATCGTGGGGGGACGCGTTGATGTGACTACAAGTCACAAAGGGGGCAATGTTGGTACTATACTAGTAATAAATACTGGGATGTTAAAGAATCTAATCAAAATGTGAAGGAATCATAAATGAATGGTTAACACATATACTACTCAGCACTAGTTGATTAAACATGCACCTATTGATTGAATTGATGATTAAACTACTGTATTGCGTTAACCTGGAATAAAATGTAACCACAAATGTAAGAGTGAAATCATGTAACACACTTTTATTATTTTTAAAATGCAGTACAAAGAGTGATCAAAGCTAAAAAGCTAAGGCCAGAGTCACTATGAGCTAATGGTGTATTCTGAGGAAAGTGCCTGGTTTTTTAATAACCAAACTCAGAGGAGCAAAAGCTATTGGTGTCAGGGACGGCAGGGCATGGGCAGGTGCATTGGAAAGCTCGGGACTTTCCAAGGAAAATACCCATGTCAGCAGAAGTGAGGAAGAGTAAGGATTGGTTGAGGCCAAAAGGCCCAGCCCCCTTTTAGTGAATAAAAGGAGTATGTTTTGTATTGAGAGGTTGGGTCTTACCTGATGAACTTTTGTCTGTGAGATCTCATGTTTTAATTGTCGACAATTAAACATTACTGCACTCAGCTTTTGAGGACTCCTGGAGATTATTTCCTATTTATTGGTGTCTTTTTGAAACTCTGAAAAACCTTTTCGAACAAACAACGAAGAAGAAGTCGAGACACGACATTATCAAGTATAGTCAAAGTTCCTTGTTAGCCAAACCCTTAGTTCCCGGGGTTTAGTGTAGGATCTCTTTTTTATTCTTTCAGGAGAATTTAGATGAGCCAGATCTTAGGGATGCATCCATGGCCCTCCTTACTACCATTAGTGAAAATGCCATGAGTCCAGTTCGCTTACACCCAGGAAAAATCTCTGTTGTCCTCAAAGGTGATGTGGTGGTCATCCTCCCTAGATTTGCTGATGCATTCCTGTTTAAGTTCGCCCCGATCTATGGACTTCATCTCAGCTATTCCAAAGGACTGATCAAAATATTTTACTTCTGCGTGACTACAAACTGTTACCTAGGCTGCAGAATCAAGAATGACTTAATGACACTTGGGTAGAACTCAAGATCTGAAAGATCTGGGTTAGTGGATTCTAAAGAAGATTGGTGGTCACTTGGTTTGAGCATGGTCCACAACATGAAGATGTGTCATTGTCCATGTTAAGTACCTTCGAAGTTGCTTGACTTCTATTTAGCTTTTTGTGTTGAAGTTGCTGCTCTACTCCACAGGTTTTTCAACATAACCTCAAATGTGCATGTCAATGTAGTAATTTCACATTACAGTATTGTGTATTTTTTTATGCATGTTTTCTTAAAAGTTTGTAAGCTATCATGACAAAGATATTATTATAAAAGAACATTTTCATGTACAAACTGTCCTCACAAAACAAAAACAAATGTTGATACTGTTTTGTTTATATTTGACGGACTCTTCTAACTAGCTACCTTTCTAGTTTTAAAAGAATCTTATTTCCCTCTGAGGGTGGCTTGTTTATTTCAAGTTAATATTTCTGAGTTTGTATTTTAAATTCATTAGTATTACACACAAGTTTAACTGTCTTTTCTTAAAAATACATAGTGCACTTTAAAGTTGCAAAATTTTGAAACAGGTTGCCAAAAGTAAGATTTATACATGTTTACGTACAATTTTGCCATTTTAGCAGTTTTAGAGTTATGAAAAGTTTATTGTAAAGTTTTGGAAAAATGACTCCAACACAATTTGTGATGTTTAGATGCTTTTAGTCAGTTTCTCAAAAAACCCATGTAACATTTTCTCTTGCTATCTCTTTACCTCTGAACTCGGTTATTCTTCTTCTGCAGGCTTAACAACCATAACAACTCAAGAGCGCCTCCTTCTGAACAAACTATAACATTGCATGAACATTATAACCCTCCTTTCTTTTTCTTTTTTTTTTTTACATTATTCAAAGTCAGTGAGGTATGATGGAGGTCCTCTATTCATTCTGACTGGATATCTGCGAACAGGTGACTGTGACCCAGACAGGTCAGGGGTCACAGGTTCTGGGGTTTGTTCAGGAAGGATTTCAGTCCAGTCCATGACATCTTGTCCACTATTCGTGATTGTTGTTCCACCAGACTCAGAGGGGTGATTTTTATCTGCCAGTAGAGTCTTAAAGTGAGATGAGTTTCTTGTGATGACATTGTTATTGCGTTTAGCTGTCACCATGGTACCTTTGACAGCAATGACCTTGTAAGGGCGGGGGTTGTAAACAGGGCATGGCTTTCCTTCCTTCCTTTGATGACACAGGACCATGTCACCCACTTTCAGAGTCAGAGGAGCAGCATGGCGCCTCCTGTCGGCATCATGTTTCATCCTGTTCTTTGCCACAGCATCTGCCTGTCGTACTGCTGAATCAAGCTGAGACTGGAAAGGAAGAGGAGCTCCAGGTAACTTGATTCTGAGTGGCCTCCCAAACAGCACATCAGCCGGAGCCGTCTCAGTTGAGCAGTGAGGCGTGGCCCGGTAATTGCGGAGGAACGCATACAGAGTCTGTTTCCGGGGGCGGCCTTCAACATGTGCCTTTTCAAGGGTGCGCATAAAACGTTCGGCCTCTGCATTAGCCTGAGGCCAGAGGGGAGTGATCTTTCTATGTTTGAAACCCAGGTATGTTGCAAAATCAGCAAATTCGGAGCTTTGGAAGGGCGGGCCATTGTCTTTTTTAACCTCAAGTGGAATCCCCAGTGTAGAGAATATTTTGTCAAGTTTAGGGATTGTGGCCCTCGCTGACGTGGATTGTAGAATTTCTACCTCTGGATATCTGGAGTATTCATCAATGACCACCAAAAGGTAGTCACCAGAGGGGAATGGGCCACAAAAATCCACACCAACTTTTTCCCAGGGTGATGATGGCAGCTCGGACATGTGAAGAGGTTCTACTTTGTGATGGGGTACAATGGCCTGACATGGGATGCAGCCAGAGCCGGCCCGAGGCATAAACGAACTAAGCGGCTGCTTGGGGCCCCCTGGCCACCAGGAAAAATTTGATTTTTTTTTTTTTAATTTATTTATTTATTTTTCGCTTGTGTAGCCAGGTGAACAAGAGACCAAGACTGTCTTCAGACTGTTAAGACAGTGTTTTATTTTTCTGTAGGGAATTATTACTGTGTTAGCAGTTTCTTTTTGTTTAGGTGACACTGTCACTTTAAGAGCGGCGCAGCAGTAGGTTGTGCGAGATCGCGGGAGATCATGGGGGATCACGTCGTTTCCGTGCAGTTAGTTACACGGAAGTAGCAGTAGTGGGAGTGAAAGACGGACTGCTGAGGTGTGTATTTTGATGTCGCGTGTGAAAAATATCCCCATAGATAAAGCACAAGAATAACTGTTTGCATAAACTGTGTCCATTTTTATGTGTTTGATGAATTTAGAGGGGAGATAGAGTGCATTGAGGTCAAGGTGTGTGACTTGGCGCACGAGCTGCACACAGGAGTGCCAGTGAGTTTAAGACTATTCGCAAAAAGTGTTTTAAGCTCATGCAAGAATGTTTACTTGAAAATGTATTTTGTTCATTAGTGTAATTTACAGTATGTTTTCTGTGAACTAAAGAATATGCTGTTATGTGACTATGAGTTATGTGGCTGGGAAAATGTATGTATTTGTTTTTCTGTTTTTTTAGTTTATTTATACAGAAAGAGCCACTACTGTTGTCTAGTCAAGTCTAGAGTCACTTTTAACTGGAGCAAATGTCTAGGACACAGAGATAAGCTTTTGAAGTTCATAAGCTAACTGAGGTTTACCGTCAGTGTGACGTACAGTGAGGAAAAATATTTTGTTTGTTTGATACTGATTACCTCAAATCCTCAAAATTGCAGTGTTAATGCTGTTTCTTTTATAAATTGCAGTTGGAGAATAAAAGACCCACAATAATTATTCTACTGTGTCCGGTCTCCTCATTTATGACCTGGCCACGCTTATTTACAACAAATGCAATCTCTGCTGTTGTATTTTGTTATTTTTCAATTCAAGTTCAGTAAATCACACTTAGTGCTTCACTTTGAATATGAAAGTTTAAAATATATTTGTGATTTTAGTACCCTCTAAAGTTAAAAGGTGACTGATTTGGTGTAAATAACAACTATATTAATACAGGGGTCTACCAAGCCCAGGGGGCCAGAGGTCTAGAGGGGCCAGGAGCCCCAAAACATTTGTGGCATGTGAGCAAGGATGGATTACTGACTGAGCCTACCGGGCCCAAGAGGTCAAGGGGCCCTGAAGCCCAAGTCGTTGCGTGAAGTCACTACCTCAATAAGTCAAAAAGCAAAAGGCCATGAATCTGAACAAATTTAGGTATTGCCCTTCTCCAGCTGGCCATCCCAAAAATGCACCAGAATACAGGAAATCACATCTACCAAATTCAGAATTTTCTGGGGGAGGGCCCCCAGACCCCCCTTCCCCATTTGCACCCACTTTCATACAAATAAGGTAGGGGGGTTCGTTATGCATCTGTGCCCAGAAGGACAGTAGTTCATAATCCATCACTGTATTAATACAATTTATAATGTAACATTATAGTGTGACATTTGTGTCAATAATTGTCAAGCACAGGTGACTCCGCGGTGGTGGGAGGGGGGCCCCAAATCAAATTCTGCTTAGGGCCCCCAAAAGGCTTGGGCCGGCACCGGATGCAGCCAGCAATCATGTTTTCCACCTGTTTGTCAATACCAGGGAACCAAACTTTTTCTCTGATCAGCTTCTTTGTTTTGACCAGCCCCTGGTGACCTTCATGTGCAAGTGATATTGCCTGGACCTGCAAAGAGAAGGGAATAACAATCTTTGTGCCCCGTAAAACAACATCATTAGTAGCAGTCACTGTTAGTTCATCTTTAATTTTCTGACAAAATCCTGTTTGTCAGAAAGTGACCGCCATGAGTCTTCTTTAATGAGGTGAATGACTTTGCAGAGAGTGGGATCACCTTTGGTTGCATCCTGGATTTCAGTCAGAGTCATTGCTTTGGGGACAGCATTTCCAGTAACAAAATTTACATATTCTTCTGCTTTATGTTCAGTGTGTGAAACACCCTGAGACACATGTGACACTGTCACAGCGCAGGGTGGCGCAACATATAGTCTGCTGGGTTGTCCTTACCAGACTTGTAACGGACAGTGTAGTTGTAGGGCTGCAAACATAGACTCCATTGTTCAATGCGAGCAGGTGGCAGCTTCATGTTCTGTTTGTGAATATTTTTGTTCAATGGGGGATAAAGCTCTGCTCGCATAACTTATCACTCTGGCTGGTTCATGTGGATCACTTCTCTGTGCCAATACAGCCCCAAGACCCACTGGACTTGCATCAACCACCAGTTCAGTTAGTTTGCATGGGTCAAAGTAAGTCATGAAAGCATCACTTGTTAGACTTTGTTTCATTTTATCAAGGGACTTCTGGTGTTCATCCATCCTAGTCCAGCGAGCATTTTTTTTTGTAAGTTCCCTTAAAGGTTGAGCTATTGTGGCAAAGTTTTTGATGAAGCGGGCACTGTAATTTGCCATGCCAAGAAGACTGCGGACCTCGCTGGCATTGGTTGGGGCAGTAGCATCATACAGTGCCTGAACCTTGCTGGGATCTGGAGAAAAACCTCCATCTGAGAATGTGTATCCGAAAAAATCCAGAGTAGATTGTGCGTATTAGCATTTGGCCTTGTTGAGAGTCAGGTATTTTTCTTTGAGTCGCTGAAATGTGGCCCTCAAAGCTTGATCATGTGCAGCCCTTGTTCTGCCAAACACCAGAATGTCATCACTTAAGTTGATAACTCCTGGGATGCCATCCAGGGCTTGCTGAATGGCATTTTGGAATACCTCTGCAGCTGAGGAAACTCCGAAACTCAGTCTTTTGGAACGTCGCAGGCCCACGTGAGTGGAGAATGTTGTGATGTATCGTGAGGATGGCTCTAGTTCCAACTGATGATATCCACAATTTAATTCCAGCTTCGAGAAGAATCTGGCTCCATTGGACTTGGATTCTACCAGTGAAGTGAATTTGCCTATGGTAGGCAGTGGGGTGTGTGAACCATAAGGACAAATGGGAACTGTAGATTTGCTGAGTGAAGGTTTATATCTCAGTCTTTGATAGGTTTTTTCATCAATGATGTTTACAGTTGCCCCAGAATCAAGCATCACTTTGATGTTGCAGTCACTAACCTTTATCTTTGCATGTGGGAGATTTGTTCTTGGTTGAGTAACAGTGTACAGATATTCTTCAGAAGACTCTGTGTCTGCAGTGCTTGCTACTTGAGATGTTGTGCCACTATTTCCACTGGTATGTACATAATGCACTTTGTGTTCATCTCCGATGCTGCTTTGTGGCCTCCTGGAGCGACAGCATTTTGCAAAATGTCCTCGTTTTCCACAAGCATTACATATTTTCCTCCATGGCGGGCACGGCATACCTTCACGGTGGGGAAAAGTACCAGAGCAGCATCTTTTCTTTACAGCCCCTGTCTCCATCTCAACTGCCATAACATCTTCCCATGAATGTCCTTGTGTTGCACATTGTTGTGTTGATTCCATACCTGATGCCTGAATTTCTGCAAGTGCCATGGTCCTGCCGAGTGAGAGGAGCTCCGCTAATGTCATCTCCAGTTTCTGTAGAGCTTGAAGCCGTAGTTTATTGCTTGTGCACGTTTGAATGATCATGGTCTTGATCTCTCTCTCAACATCTGGAAAATCACAAGTCGCTGCTAATTTCCGTAGCTGTACGTGATATGAGTCCAGCGTTTCCCCTGCTAGTTGTTTAGCTTGTCTGAATTTATAGGTCTCATAGGCAATGTTGATTTTAGGGGAAAAGTACTCACTCAGCTTGTCCTTTGCGCGTTTATAGTCTTCTGCTTCCCCAGTGTCAGTAAGTGTGTCAAAGATGTCTTGTACACCGTCTCCAGCATAATGCAAAAGCATTGCACGTTTTCTTGTATCATCCTTTATATCCAGAGCGACTATGAAGTTTTCAAAGCGCTGTAACCACTTCTTCCAGCGTATGGATGAGGTTTGATCTTCGTCGATGTCAAAAGCAGGGAATGAAGGCAGTGCAGCGGCCATGTTCGTGGAGAAAAAAAAAATTAAATCCTCGTCGCCAGTGTAAAGTTTTGGAAAAATGACTCCAACACAATTTGTGATGTTTAGATGCTTTTAGTCAGTTTCTCAAAAAACCCATGTAACATTTTCTCTTGCTATCTCTTTACCTCTGAACTCGGTTATTCTTCTTCTGCAGGCTTAACAACCATAACAACTCAAGAGCACCTCCTTCTGAACAACTTTATTATTATTATTACTGTCCTTCAAATGTTGTATCTCAGTTTGTGCTAAAAAGAGTAGATGGGCATATAAAGTTTGTATACTCAACTTTTGAATAAAGAATATTTACTTTTAATTTTGTTTTTGTTTTTTTTAAAGCAGCATCATGAAGAAATCTGCATTATCTTTGATTGACTCCCCCCACAGTTTGTGATAGAAAAAACACTGTTGTAAATACAAATACCAGGTCTGTAAGCATAAATATAATATGTTATTCAAAATATAATCATAAAACTAATGGTCTCTTTGTCTTGATTTTGGCAAAAAGTAAACATCCATATTGACCCTGTATCTGCATGAAATGGTACGGCCCTGCCTGACCGCAGTGGTGCTTGCCAGATTGGCGCTTGCTAGCAGATAGGAGTTGCGCAGTAAGCCCCAAGAGGAGCAGTGCGGTCATGCTCCCAAAAAGGAAATCTGGTTTCCAAAAAAGGAAAGAAAGAAAGGAAAGACAGGAGAAAAGAAAGAAAGGGTGACAATATGTCACCCAGTTTTTTTTAAAGAAAGGTGGGTGTAGTCTGTGAGTGGAGTGAGTGTGAGTTTAACCTGTTAGCTTGATCCTCAGTGATTGATTTCCACAGTGAAATAAGCTACATTTCACAGTTACAATTCACTCCTTTCTAAACCTACATTTATCAGTGCAGGTAAGTATTTAGCAAGCTAATTATACTAAAACATTTGTCCCTGCCCCTCCTACCAGACTCAACAACAGATTCGTCAGCAGCCCTGTCTCCCCATACCCCTCTCCAACCCAATGAACCATCGCAAGAACGTGAGCAACATTGTGTGGAATGACACGTCAGTTAGCATCATTGTGGAGGGTCTGTGGGAATTTAGGTTTTCTTTTCTCTTTTTTTTTTTGACTATCACCAAAAAAGAAAACTAAATCTTTTTCAAACAAACACTGTGGGTTTTTTTTCCACAAAATGATAATTATATCAAAGAAAAACAATCTATAGTCTGTACTGGATGCTGGACAGTTTGAAGGATTGAATGACTCAGTCTGTATTAGAGTTACAGCCAATATTAAAATAATACCTTAAAGTCAGACACTTTGATGCAGATTGAATTATGACCATTTTTAATGACATCTACAGATATAGAGTTTATTAATCCCATGAGGGGCAATTTGTTTGAGTAGCTTGTTGAACATACAACAAGCTGTTATTTGAAAAAAAAAGTTAGGCTTTCAGGAGTCTTTTGTTCTTATTCATACTCAGTTACCCTACCTTTTAATTTGATGTTATTGATACCTATTGTTTTATTTTTTGTTTGTCTGTTTCGGTTTCATGTATACTATCATGTGTTCCCACAGTTATGATCATATTTTAAACCTCACTTTTCACTCAATAATTTTATAATAAAAATTACATTTAGACTGTAAATGATTGCCTTTAGCACATTTCTTATAGAGTGTATTGGTCTTGCATCAAATAGTGAATTCCTCTGTATGCACACTGTTGCATGTTTGTCTGCACAGAGTATTTGCACAGCTCACTGGCAGTAAACATCATACTTTAAGTATTGGACTACAAGAGACAAGACAGTTGCAAAGGATGAGTTATGTAAAGCTTTGTCTGAAGGTAATTAAAAGATTGAAAAAGATATTAATACATTTTGAGTTTACAGAAGACAAAATATTGGGTTTTCAATATATATATATATATATATATATATATATATATATATATATATATATATATATATATATATATATATATATATATATAATATTGGGCAGAATGATTTAGTTCTGTTAATTTATTGCATTGAGTGCAGTGAATGAATATTCTGCAGTTGCATTTAGTTTAGAATAAAAAAAAAATTGAGGCCTGCTTACTAATTCAGGCTTAAGGCGTAGAATGCAAAAGATATGCGTCCACGGCTGTCTTTTGACTATAAGGAAAATTAAAAAATATTTTTAAAAGGAAAGGGAAAGTACACAACAGATACAGAAAAGTGGGGAAAAATCCTCTTGACGCAAGGTAAACTGAAATCAGTTTTCGGGGGAGAAAAAATCCATCTTTCTTTTGCAATTACCCCCATATCTGTATAGGTGACCTCGCTAGAAAGTGAAAGAAGAAAACCATTTTAATCACATCCTCTCATGCTTGTAAATTGAATTTATTTTCAACTAATAAGATTAGTGTTGTGGGTTCTTCTTTCAGTAAGAGCATGAGCTTGATACTCTATCATGGCAAATGGTACAATTAGTTGTATAGAGCTGCTGTCAGGTATCACTGGCATCTGCAGTTAGAAATTAGGCTAAACCACAAAATAAATGGACTGGAACCATGTGGTCTTGCACAGAACTCATTCCCACCCTCTAGCCTTCCCTGTCTTTCTTCTCTGCCTCACCTTCTTCCTGCCCTTCCATCCTCATTGCCTCCATTTTCCCTCTCTTAACTTGTCTTCTCCCCTCCCATACTTCCCTTCACCTCTCACTTGTTTTTTGCTTGCCTTTACCCCCCGGTGCATCTATATTATCTCCCATTTACACTCCCTTCCCCTATCCCATTGCCCTCCTTTACCCTAGCTTAACCAACCAGTGTCTGCTCTTCAGTTATTGGATAATTTGGCTTTCTGCCACGTATCTCTTTGCTAATTAAATGTTGTGTACACTGTCTGGAGAATGTCACAATCGATTTTTCTTTCTACAAAGAAGTGGGGAGCCATTTAATTTTGAGAAACCCACCACCTCTCACTCTTGCCCTCCAACACATGCGCACATACCGATTTTCAGACTTGTATCCTGAGAGGACTTACTGATACATGCTCAGTCTATCTTTTGATCATGTAATTTTCTTTTTAGAAATGGGTGTTGTAAAAAAAATTGAGTGGTTATTTGATTTTCATTATAAACTTCTAAAATTTAAATTCAAATACATTGTGTTTTTCCTTTTCACAGAAAAAGGGATTTGTGAAATTTGAGTGAAATTTAATTTAATTTGCTATTCATTTTCTATTTTGTATAACAAAAATAAAACCGCTAGAAACCAGAAATGAAAAAAGGCCTGTTTTATCATCCTGAGGCAGGATCACATTTACAAGACTAGAATGCGTGTATGAATGCTCATGTGTCAGACAGTGTTGCCTTAGCCTAGGCTATAATGTCTTTGGAACCCTACCCTTTGATTTTAGACATGGCAAAAGAAGGCCTGTCATCCGCAGAAATCTCACTGTGGTCAAGAGAACCTGGTCAAGTCAACTTGGATTCTGATGTGCGATTCTGATAACCCCAAATTTCACACGGTTACATTCAGGGCCATTAAGAATATTCAGCTTACTTTTTTTGGGGGTGGGGGGGTGTTTATGTGATGGTTGAAATATGGGGAAAATTATTAATTCTGTGGATGACAGGCCTTTTTTTGGAATGTTAAAATCCTATAGGAGTAGGGTTCCAAAGACATTTTAGCCTGGTCTGAGGCAACACTGTAGGGCACATGAGTCAGTCAATGGTCAGTGTATCTTTTGGTCGTTCGATCTTGAAAAAGGGTAGTTATTTCATTTTCATTTAAAAATAAAATTGAAATACAAGGCATTTTTCTTTTTCATGGTCAGAAATGGATGAGTGACGTAAAAAAAAAAGTTTGATTTTCAACTACAAAATGGCTGACGAGGGGCGGACTCAGGTCAAAGATGGGGGCTCACCACATGACTTCGTGCCAAGTTAGAGAAGATGGTTGGTTGCACGCAAAGACCCTGAGTCTGTGTGAAGCATAATTTCAACCTAGCCGTGTGGAAGAGAAACTACGAAGTACCTGATTATGCAGAGATCACATTAACACTCAAACAGTAGACAGACCAAATAGATTCAGCACATGTGCATTACATCAACAAATGTGCTATGCTATACTGTCTGTTATCTAGGCCCAGTTCAGTGTTACCAGTTCCTTAGCTAATGCCAAGCTGGAGAATGTCGTAATCCCAATGTTGAACAGTGCTGCCCTTGCTGTGCAGCGTCCGATGAGGGAAGGTAGAAGAAACTGGTCGATCTTTTCCTTTGCAGGGGTTTTGTTCCTCTTGCTTGTGAAATTAGCTAGCAAGCTTTGTGTCACAGCTGCTGGTGCTAACTGAGCTCAGGTACTAGCAGGACCTTGCTTCCCTGCTGTGGGGAGCAGTTCTGTGGGCCTACTGGAACTGCAGCTGTTGATCCCAGGATGATCCAGGAGAAGAGCTGGGGCAAGGCCACCCAATGGGAAAAGATAGAGAACAAAGGAAGGAGATGGAGTTTTGATAACCTGGTCAGTGGGGGTCTGTCATTCTGACCAATAGTAGCTCAAAACTGGTTCTCTGGGCAGTCTTTGCACCTAGGTCTGACGACTCAAGAATTCTGGGGAACTGAGTTCAGTTCAGAGTCCATTTTGGAATCCAAAACTGACTGACTGTAGGATTATCCACAAACACATCCAAATCAAAAGTTGCCATAATCACTGAGAGACAATCAACACAACACACCACAGCTTTATGCTACGTGACCGGCAAACACTGTCAGTTAGGGGCAAGCTGAGCTACTATTGCCGGTAATGCTACAGTTACCTTTAAACCTAACCAACAATTCAGAAGACTGAGCGCAAACCTACCAGTGGCAAAACAAGGCAAGTTCTTATGCCAGGTGCCGCACACACAGATAAATAACACGTCCAACAAACAACAACAACAACTCCTCAGATCCTGCCTCACCCAATCTGAGCCTACCTGTCTTCTGGAGCGTGCCAGGCTCGAGGCAACTTGAAAGGCAAAAAAATCAGCAGCCGGAGCCCTGAAATGCCTACCCCCACTGGAGAACTATATCCCCACCCAGGATTTGCTCCGCAAATAAAAAAGACAAAATAATAAATGAGTGCCTGATGGAAAGGTGGTTAAATCCAGCTGGACTCTCCTATCTTACCTGAGGAATCTGTTCACACTCAAGGCTAGACAACGGACACCAAAAACAGTAATCAGATAGATAGAAGATAACCACGGCAGATACAACCTACACAAGAATATAGTACAAAAATAAATTTACCGGTTCAAAAAGGATCCCGGACAAGCCCCCAAATATATTACGTTCCCTGGGAGGTCTAGGGACGTGGGGAGTAACACATTACAAAATAAAAGTTAACTCCCAAATCAGGCTTCAGGTTTTATTACCAAGAAACAAAAATTACCTTGACAAGAACACAAAATGAAAATACAAACTGAAAACTAGCTTCACTTTAAAAAACTGGGAAGCCAGTTGCACCACACAACCAGTTTCTCCTAACACAGTTGACAGAAAAACACAGGAAAACAATTCAGTCTGTCGACGCTACGCTCATCTTCTGAAAACACACACAGCATGGACACTGCTGGATGACCCACCGGCCCCAGTCACAACTCCGGCCCCAGCTTAAATCTTTTCCCTGATTAGTAACTGGAGACAACCATGCACAATCACCTGCTCCAGCAGGGGAGGGCAGGACCTGGAGGACACAGGAGCACACAGAAGAGAGCAGCCACACACACAACCACTGATGGCTCTTAGGCCGTAACAAACAGAAAAAGGAAAATGTAATGATAATGTTATATACAACAGTGTCATGGGCAATGACATGGCTATTTATGTCATGCAACAGTACAATCATTTTGTGCAAAAATTTTA
Source organism: Pagrus major (assembly GCF_040436345.1). Lineage (NCBI taxonomy): Eukaryota > Metazoa > Chordata > Actinopteri > Spariformes > Sparidae > Pagrus > Pagrus major. The sequence continues at coordinate 2,294,112 of NC_133233.1, forward strand.
AATTTCTTCTGTGCAGCACCCAGTGCAATTTTTACACTTGTATAGTCTGCCATTTTTAATGCATATCCATTATAATTTACAGATTTTCACTATTATTTACACTGAGTTATACAGGGTAGTATGATGCACATGTTGTTAAATATTTCTTTTTTGGGGGAAAATAACAAAGACAATAACAACAACTAATAATAATATTTTTTTGGGGTGATGAGATGAGATTTATGTGTACTTGAGCCCCCCTGAAAAGAGTCTAAAATCACCTATGATACTATTGCATTTTCTATTCTATTGTATTCTATTCAACAGGAATGTGACCCAATTTCCCCTCAGGGATCAATAAAGTAGTCTTTTTCTGATTTTAATGTCATAGTAAACTTGTGTTTGCCATTTTTAATCTGATTAGGTCTTTGGGTTTCCGACAGTTAGGAAGGAAATATCCAGGGGCTTGACCAAAAGTACCTTCACAGCCCACACTTTATGAAACACTTTTAGGCTGTTGGAAACGATGAAACTGCAGATCCTAGCCAGTTAACTGTGCTTTAGACTAAATATTTTATATATTTTGATCAACAGGACCTTTGGGAATATAAGACTGATTAAGATGGACTTTTTAGTGGGGGAAACAGATGCTTCATCTGTGAGTTGCCGAACTTGGGGGACCAGCCGAACTGTTAACTTCAGCCGTTTCTTTGATAACTTACCATTCAGACATCTGGTGACTAAAATCCGTCATTCTGTTAAAAGATAAAGTTAAAGCGATGTAAAAAGTGACAGACGTGATTTGAAACTAGTCAGATCAACAATGTGGCTTCATTTCATAGGTGTATCTGAAAGCATTGCAGTGCTTTGTTTTTTGTTTTTTGTTTTCCCCTTCTCGCTCACTATCCAGACCGTATGCCGCCCCATTCAGCCTTCACTGCTAACAGCTTATGTTGTTTTGTTTCTGAGTTCTTCTTTTCCTGTGCTGGAGCTCTTTTAAGAGCTTGATGGCTGCCCCAGTATGATATAAAATTGTGTGTCATTAACTGGAATCTTGTCTCTTATTATTGCCACACCAAAGATCAGGTAGCGCTTTGAAGCATGTTGTTTTTCATTTCCTCCTTATATTTTCATGTGCTTAGGCATGTTAAATTTGGTCATGGATAATGAAATACTTTCTGTCTGTAATATCCGGCCTAAATAATAAAAGTAATTTTTAAGAGAGGCTATATAGAGCGGCTGGAGTGTGCAGCTTTGATCCATTGTCCAAACATAGTCTGGAGAGCATTCTTAACTAAATGCTAATGTCTTGGCCACATCTGTCACAGTTCATCTCTGCCTCACCACTCTGCACCTGCCTGCTTCAATCTGCCAATCAGACACACCCCTATCATCACTGAGTGAGTACAAGACTGAGCTTCACGGACGTTACTCACCAGTATCCTGGTTTGGTTCGGCTGAACCTAATCTACAATCCCCACCAGAGACTGTTAAAGGCCAGCGGCCAGAAGACAGACTGTTTTGCCTACTGCCATTGATTCCTGCACTTGTGCAAATAAAGTTTGTTACCAACGATACCTGCCTGTCTTTGTGCTGCTATTGGGTCCAAACCAAACCCTTTACAACGTCTTCCCATTTAGCAAACGCTCCTCCTACTACATCTTTCCAGCGTAACTTCCAGTCGTCAAGTAGATGGTGGCAAGACATATGTGTGCTATCTGGGTTTAACCATTAGTGAGGGAACTGCCACAGCTGTATTTTTCTAAACTATTTTTTCAGTACTTGACCTCCCTCTGGTTGTACAGTGGACTACCAGGGAACCCAGGATGGGTCCTTCCTATGAAAGCCCATTTCCACCACTTAAAGGCAAAAAATATGATATCTATTCCTACAGTAGGACATGATTATGAGTTAAAAGTTATGAGTTTAGTGTTAGACTTTTGTATCTCAATTTCAATTTTTAACCAATAATTATGATTATTTGACCTCATAATTTCTTTTTATGTCATATTTCTTTACTTTTTATCATTTTTGAATTGCTATTTCATAGTTTTGACCTTCCATCTCATAATAATGACTTGTATCGCATAATTTAGACTTTTTTTTGTTTTTAATTCATTTCTATCTTTTATCTCATGATTTCATCAAGCTTAGTTTTCATCTTATCCTTTTCTTTAAATTAATAATCTCGAAGATTTTCATGTAAATAAATATCTGTTAAGTCACTATCTATCGCACAATGAGGTAACACAATGATGATTGAGCCTATGGCCCACTGATGAAAGTCCTTGCATTTGCTGTAATAGCAAAGATGCACAGGGGTGTCAGTGGTGACTTTTGCAGAAAAAAATCACAAGCACCGCACAGTTAGTGATGCGTTCACCTAGCAGTGAGCAGTGGTTGGTCGGCCAGAGAGAGTAGGTAGTTCGCAGGTGACATTACAGTTTTGTTTGTCCTGGTCTCTGCTAGCGTTGTATGGTCATGGTCGAACAAACAAAGAAAAGACTGATAACAACGGACGGTGAAACTTTAAAAAAGGTGCAACTCCAAAGTCTAAAAAAGAAAGCGACCGTCAGTGAGGAAGAACCAGAGTTTGTTAGCTCCGCCAAGGAGGTTATATTTTCGGTGCCGTTTGTTTGTCAGCAAGATTATGGATTTGGCCCGATTTTCATGAAACTTTGTGTAAGTCATTAGGTTTGCAAACAACGAACTGGACCATTTCAGGGCTAATTTCTCTGTTAGCAAGGTAGCAAAAATACACCTGCAATTGCAGCTTATCGCCAATGGTGTCGCAAAAGAGAACAAAACAGAAATCTTCGAGATTACCACTTTAACTGGCAGAAATGGGCTTCCATATTTATCACCGTGAACCTCACGCAAAGCCTGGCAAGGTACACTTTTGGAGTAGGTGATAATAACAGACAGCATGATTGCAGCAGGTAAGCTGATTGTTTATCCACTTATGTCATGATGATTGTCCTACTGTGAATAATTTGCAGAGTCAACTGGGAGTTTCTGCTCTGACATTTTCAGTGGCAAAGCCTAGACATATTACTTTTTAATATAAGTCAATATTATTATATTATATATTATTATATGGCAAATTATTGGCTTAGTTCCTAAATGCAGTTGCTGCTTCTGCAACTCTTAGTTACTTGTTTTGAGTGTGTAGGTCGGGGAAAGTGCAGCTCCTCGGCCCCTGCACACAGAGTGAATAACTGTATGACACTGTACATGTCCAGCTCGTTACATACGCGTCATATAATGTAAGGAGTTACTCATGCAGAGCTGTTCAAATTGGCTGTCAAGAAGATGCCAACCTTTGTTCAAACATGCCAAACAACTAAGTAGTTTTAGCAATTAATCACTTCAATATTTTAACATTCAACTGGATTATGCAAATTGTGAACATTTTATTTCCTCACACAAAAAAAAAAAAACGGTGCTCCGATACGCTTCGGCAGCACTACACCTATGGTTGTTATCTTATTATTTAATGTAATTAATAATTATATCTTATAATAATTTTCTGATATAATAATTGCTAATTAATTATTACTGACCAAATTTTATGTAAATTCCCTATAAATATTTCTCAATTCCCAAACACGTGCAAGTGAAAATGGACCTTACATGCTTGTGGTCTAGACACATAGCTTATGCTCTCCAAGTCGGTCAGGGGGGATCAGGAGAATGACAAGTTGCAGAGTGTGAGCCAAGGAAACAGTTGGGCCTGCCTCACTGTCAGAATTGGAAGTCTAATTTCAAACAACATTGTGTATGAACACTGGCACCCCACAGAGATGTGTCCTCAGGCCCATGCTCTATAGACTACTCACCAACTACGTCACCTAACAAAAGTACAATACCATCCTGACATTTGCTGGTGACACCACAGTCACTGGCCTGATCCCTGGAGATGACAAAACAGCATACAGGAGTGAGGTGGCAAGTCTAGTGTCATGAAGAGACAAGAACAACCTCTCTCTCAACATTGCTAAGACCAAGGAGATAGTACTGGTCATGAGAAAGGAGACAAAACTTCATCAGCTGCTGAACATCCATGAGCTTGAAATGGAAAAGATTGCAGCTTCACATTCTGGAGCATACATGTCAGTGATGACCTCACCTGGACACTTAACACCACCCAGTCAATCAAGAGAGCACTACAGTGGCTGTACAAAGGAAATTCAGCATGTCGCAGAGGATCGTCAGCAACTTCTACAGCTGCATAATAGAGAGCATACTGACCAGCAAAGCCAGAGAGGGACTCATTTTCAGCCCAGGAGTTTCATCGCTCAGACCAGTCCACTTAAGTCCACAACCATTTATACTGGGGACTAATTATAGCCTTACTATGTAAGCCTGCTATAGAGCACTGTAAAAGTGCACACAATCCTGGCACTGCTTCTGACACTAAATCAGATCTAAAAAAAATGTCACTATTTTCAGCAGTCTCCCCACCGTACAACTGTGTTCTGATCATCTAATCGTCAAGTAAGTTTTAATTATATAGTGCCAGATCATAGTTATTTCTGGGCACTTTTCATATAGAGCAGGTCTAGACCGTACTCTTTAGAGCATTAACATTGATGCCGCTTGGCACTAGCCCTTCCTCACTGTCACTGACGACAGCAAATTGTAGCTGAGGGGCTACAAGCAAAAAGTGTCTCACACTTAGGTGGTGTCATGACATAGTATTTGCAAAACACTTATTAATATAGTATGCATTATATTCTATAACACCACACAATTCATTGACTCGATCCATAAACTTGAACGCTCCATCTGGTGCTTTTTCTGTGATGTTACTTTCACTCTCAAACTACGAGCTCTTTACTCTCTCTGTTATCCATCTTGTATTATCCATCTTGTATTTTTTTTATGTCTTGGTCACTTTGGTCTTACTCTGGAGAGGGTCCATCTCGGGGGTGGCGCAGTGCAATCTGGTAATGGAAAAGCAATCAGTGCAGCATGATTTAACTTGAGCCAAAAGTGTCAGTGGAAAAGTCTGGGTTGGAGTGCAGGCTGGGGCATGGTATTCTGTATTGAGGTTACATGTTGTGGGTTTCCTCTAGGTGCTCCGTGTTCCTCACCATCAGTTAGGTCAATTCTCCTGCCAGTGTCCTTGACAAAAAAAAATTTCAGAATGTTTTACTACGGACGCTGCCACCTTTCTGTCTTCAAACAGTGTTCTGGGGACTTTATTTTCCTCTGTGAACAGCTTGTTTATTCAGTTATGGAAAAGATAAATATTTCTGAGTTTGAATTTCTTCTCCAAAACTAGTTCCCCTTTAACGCAAACAGTTTTGGTGTTAACATACATAACAGCGATTTATGAAATATATTAAGTGTCATACGTTAAAAATTAGAACGGATGCCATTTTTGGAGTGTATCCCAAGTTCATAAGGATCCATTAGGAGCTACTTTAACATGTTTAAAGAATGCACCCTGACAAGGAGACTTTGGTTTTATCAAAAAGTTCTGTGTTTGAAGTGTGGCTAAATTACTTTTGATTTGGAAATGTTTTATTTTACAGTGTGTGAAAGGAAAAGAGGAGTATTAATATTGGACTAACGACTATTTTAGCGTTTCTGTATGATGCATGACTGCAGAAAACAGCCTGCCTGCTCTGGCTTGTCAGCTGGATAAATAATGCCAACATGGAAAAAGATGCTTCTTCTTTCCACTTTTCACATTCATCTTTACATGTTTTTTCTGAATCATGTAACCAGTTTTCTAACCAGATTTGTTTGCTTCGCTAGCATTGGCTACACTGCACCTCCAGCAGTTTGAGCTGTTTTAGATAGTTATTGTTATAACAGCCTGCAGGTGCAAGAAAGGTTCCAGTGTTTCAGTTAGTAACGTACTGCACTGCCAGCAAAAAAACATCACAAAAAAACATGCAGTGATCAACCATCTGATTCATTGATTAACGTGATTGCATTGTACTTGTACATTGCAGTTGGTTGGCTCCAGTGGCAGAGCTGATACCACAATCCAGTGGGATTTCGGATCACGGATTGGATCAAATCTTGGAAATCAGTTTTTCAAAGGCAAAAGAGGGATTCCGGATAAGATCAGATCATGTAATCCGATCTTACATTTGATCTGGATCAAACCTGCCCTTTGGGTTTTTCAAAACGTTGAACTCTGTTTGGGATCTATTTGATCCAAAAAAACAGGATTATCCTGATCCCATCAGAGGGGTGGATTCAGTTGTGATCTTTTGAACCAAATAAAATCAGAGAGGTTTTTTTTTTAAGTGAATGATCACAAAATCAATGTTTACTGATGATGTATACATTTCTTCATATGAATACAAATCATTCATCAAGACAGTGACCATGGATATAAAGAAAATCTATGAAGCATGTCACATCTAATGAGATATGTTAAAAATAAAATTAAAAAAATCTCAAAGCTATCAGCTGTCAAATAAATGTCACTGTTGCTCACAGCTCTATGATTCCACAGTATATTAATGCCAATGACAACAAAAAAAATACTCAGTCATTCAGTAGACTAATTAAAAGTAATTTCTCACAATTGTATCTCTAATTGCATGTCCAGTGTGTCCTTCATTTGGTAAGAACCCTGGCGGCTGTTGTGGTTCTACATCAGGCTCAGGTCCATCAAAATTGTCATCAAGAGGGACATTACGCCTGGTGGCGATGTTATGTAAAACAATACAGGCAAGGATTATGTTGCATGCCAACTTGGGTTGTACGTGCAAGTAGTTTAGACACACAAACCGTCTCTTCAGGACTCCGTTTAGGTGTTCAATGGCACATCTTGTTCTGCAATGTGAGGAGTTGAAGCGTGCTTGCTCAGGTGTGTTTGCAACTGAAAAAGGGGACATCAGCCATGGTAGGAGTGGATACGCGCTGTCTCCCAATAGTATGCCGTTTGGTCGGTGGGATTGAAACTGTCTGTATAGTGCACTCTCTCTTAGAATGCGTGCATCATGAACAGACCCTGGCCATTTCACAACACAGTTGGTGATTATGAAGTCGGATGTTGATGCTGTGCCTCCCCTTTCAATTGACATACTCCCACTTCCTTTCACAAGGTGCTTGGATATGCACATGAGTGCAATCAATAGCACCAATAGTGCTAGGCATGTTCCTGACTTAGACTTAGTCTGAGCTGTCTGGTCATCCTTGGGAAAGGAAACAAATTGATTGATCAGACTGCCCAGTGCTAATGACACAGCCTTCACCACATTACTCACAGTTGATTTTCTCACTCCCATATTGTCACCAATTACTTGGTGGAAAGTCCAACATGCGTAAAAGCGCAGAGCAATTAAGCACTGTTCCTCCACGGATAAAGCATGACTCCTTTGGGTTTGGCGTTGGAGTGTTGGCCTGACAAGATCTGCAGTGTACTTAATGTCATCCCTACCAAAGCGAAAAGTGCATACAGTTCTTCTAATGTGTATTGCTGTAGTGGTTTGGCACGCTCAGCATACACCCTTTCACGGTACCTTCTCCTACGGTAACAATGAACAATACCCACCATGTGGATGCCTCTGTATGCTAGGAGAAATGGGTGCAAAGACATGATGTGTTTAACTGGTCTCACCCATTAACGAGCGATGAGCTGAGTGATGTAAGCCTAATCGAGCACAAGCCTAAGCAATCATGCTCAAGGCTTATAAGGTCAGTGTTGGCTACACCAAAGAGTTAGAACCATGGACTCAAAAGGGCCTAATTTCAGTGTGGCAGAAACCTGTGCACTGCTGGAGGGTGTTCGGGGCAATTTTGCATCGATAGTAGGAGGTTTCATCTCTGCAAAGGGTGGAGAAGTAACCAAGAAAGTAAAAGACAACATTTGGGAGGACATTACCAATCATGTCAATGCCACTAGGTCTGGCCAGAAGCAGACAATAAAACAAGTGATGTTGCGATGGAAGAACCTTAGGGCCAAGGCAACGAAAGACCTTACTGAAGCCAAAAACCCCCAGCTACAAACCAGGATGGTGACAGCTATGAGTTGCTTCTGAAACCGAAAAGAGCAGAAGTACAAATTCAACTGGGTAAAGCACAAATCTTGCTTACCCAACTGCAGCAGACAAAAGTGCATATGGAGATACAACTCCTAAAGGAAGAGATGAAAAGAGCTGGTATGTGTCCTGTAAATGATTTTTGGATTTTTGTATTGGATAGTATTTTTTTATTTTATTTTTTTTATTTAACATTATAAAAAAATAAGGACTGTAAAATGTTTCTGTTTATTACTCTGTTTCTGTTTCCTAAAATGAAAACAAACAATGGCTATTTGTGGCCACCGGTATTTTGCCTACCTGTTGTTCTTTGCTAAGCCAGTAGGCTACACTGTTGGTTCCATTTAAGGCCCTGGTAAACAGGATTTGGTAATCTTGAAATGTGGTATTTGGATCACAGTGATCCAATCCAATGTTCCTTTAAAAAACTGGCATAAAAGTAAGATGGATCAGGTGATCCTAGATAGCAAAACATGGGATTTCCAAATCCAGATCAATTTGATCCAGATTAAAATGTTTGAAAAACTGGGCCCTGATAATCATACCAACCACTTTGCGGTATCTCTGGGCTCATAGGTAGAGCAAACGGCATACACGTGAATCTATCAAACTATTTCATCGAACTATTTTCTTATTGTTATGATGTGTCAATTGCCGATATATATTGCTATTGTTTCATCTTCAAAGGCCAAGCCATAAGCTTAGATATTATTGTCAACATACTGTGACCAGCACAGGCAGACTTACGATTAGGTCTAAAAATCCACGTACTTCAGCATCAGAATGCTTAATCCAGTATGAGTGTCCTGAGGCCCCCATTTATTCCCCACTGCACTGGGCTTCCATCTTGCAGCGCAATTGTAGAAATTATACAGGAAAACAGTACAAAACAAACTCCTTGGTGTGCCAAGTACAAATGAAAATGCAGCAAAGTTACACTCGCTGTGCAGAGAAACAGAGGAAGGCCACTACTGATGACAACCTTACTAAACAGCAACAAGTGAAAATGTTCCACTACAAGTAAAAGCCCTGCATTCAAAACCTTACTTAAGTAAAATTATCAGCAAATTGTACTTAAGGAAGGGGGTCCCCCCCTCCTCATGGGGGTGTGTCTAGATTCCACTGTAGACACGCCCATTCATTCAATTGCAGGGTGTCACTATGAGATTGCGCTTCCCTCATAACAAACATATACAGCATATTACCCTTTAAACCTAAACCATGTTCTTCTACCCCATTACATCTCAGCGGCCGGCAATTATATCACTTTTATCTCTCTACATTTATTTTAAAGCTTTAGTTGTAGATCTAATGAATGAAGATCTAATCTATTCTGATTAAAATGTCTCTTGCAGACAAGTTTGTGTGTGACCCATATACAGACACCCTGTAGAGGCCCAGGGTTTGAGCCTGACCCATGGTCTCTTGCTACGTGTCATCACCCTTCCTCCCAAGCTGCTCCGCAAAGAGCCGTGAAGCATTTCTCCCCCCACCGACTTGTTTTACAGTTTCATCAGTTTTTTTAGCCTCCAATTTCATAGTACATAAACAAAATGGTGGAGACTTCCAGTTCACAAGCTTTCTCTATATTTAGCTAAGTACTATACGAAAAATGTTCCTCATAGCATATTAGGGGATGAAAAGGCAGTGTAGGTACAGATTTTTCCTTTATGTATTATCAGCACAGCCAGGTTTAGACAGTTTGATTGGAGTATAGAGAGTGTGCGGCGGCTCTCAATATCTGTCTGTGCTTTCTGTGTCTGTGGACGCACAATGACAAAATGCGAAACAAAATTCTCTAGTTGATTCAACAGCCCTGCAGCCGCCAGATGAGTGTGAGGGGCTGGGAGACCTGTTAGGATGTCCATTTACAGTTTTTCTCAATCACTTTGGTACATTTTTCCAATCATTCTTGCAATTTGCAGAAGATCAAGTGCATTTCTCAAAACAGTTTGAACAAATAGCAAAACACCGTGGATCACCTGCAAAAGCCAGTCTCTTGCTCAAAATCCTTAGTCCATCCCTCAAAAGCAAGTTTTTGTGTCAATATACTTGTCAGTGCCATCAGAATGTTTAATCATTGTGTCATTGTGTACGGATAAGACAGTCAAATTCATTAGTCATGTTGGCAATTGAATAGTGCACTTTGAAGGGACATGTTGATGTAAAATGTGGTTTAGGTGTGATGACAAGTGTTGTACATTTGACCTCATATAATGTATATGTGTAAGATTGATTGGAAAAGACAAGATTCACATTTACAGAATGACTTCTTTATTGGCAAACATTGACATTGCAGTGCGTAAAGAAAAAAAAAAGACAGCACTGCACATAACAAAGGTGAAATACAATACGTAAGTAAACATAGGTCAAAAATATAAACATAGGTCATACAGTAGGTAAACAAAAAAATATGAACAACTCCCCAAATTCTAATCTCAATCCTGATCTTCAGCTTCTTCCCGTTCCTGTCTGTTAGGCCACAAATTCTCATCCACGTCACACCTGATGTCCTCCCGTGCAAGGCAGCGTGGATAGTATCTTCTTGCATGCCTAATCCATGCTCTGCAGGAATCTGCAGTAATGTCTTGGCATGCTGCATCCATTGCAGCCAGAAGGGTCACTTGTGTGTGTGGCTCTCGGTCATACACCTTCCACCTCCAGGCTGAGAAAAATTCCTCAATAGGGTTGAGGAATGGGGAGTATGGTGGTAAGAACTCCATCACCATTCTGTTATGGTTTGCGTACCACTGCCTTACTAGGTTTGACTTGTGGAAGCTTACATTGTCCCATATTATGGCATATTTGGGCTGGGCCATATTCTCGGCTGGGCCACCTAGGATATGATCCCTGTACAAAGTGTCTAGGAATGCTATTAGACGTTCAGAGTTGTATGGACCCATCAGTGGAATGTGTGTCAGCACACCGTTATCTGATATTGCGGCACACATAGTTATGTTGCCACCCCTTTGGCCTGGCACATCAATGGTGGCTCGATGTCCAATAAGGTTTCGACCCCGTCTTCTGCGCTTTGTCAGATTGAAGCCAGCCTCGTCCATGTAAATGAAGTGACAGGGTGGCTCACTAGCTTCCAGTTCCATCATGCGCTAAATACAGAAGACAAAATGTTATTTTTGGAATTACTGCATTACATGCATTTGCAAAAGAAGTTAGATCAAACGTATATGACATATTGCATCTTCTTTTCTACAGCCATAGCATATGTGCAAATGCCACACTTACAGTAGTGTAGTGTACATCTTTACATTACATTGCATTTGGCAGGCACCTTTTACTGTAAACCCAAAGCGACTTACAAACGAGGACATATCTATATATGGTTTTGGAATAAAAGTTGTACCTGGACAAAGTGGTAGCGCAGCTCCTTCACCCTCTCACCATTTCTTTCAAATGGGACAGTGTATAGCTGTTTCATGCGCATGTGTTGTTTTTTTAGCACTCTATCAATGGTAGAGATACTGACTGTTTGGATGTTTGCAAATGTGTCGTTGTCCTGCAAAATAGTAGTCTGTATCTCTCTTAGTGTAATGGCGTTGTTTTCCACAACAATGTTGTAGATAGCCATCTCCTGCTGTGGTGTGAAAATCCGCCCTCTACCACCCCTGTGTACTTGTCTTGCAGTCCTATGTGGGAAATAGAAATGTAAACCAAAACAAATTTGAGGAAGACACAATGGCATTGTATAGCGCATCAGTGGAATAGGCTACTGTAATTTTGTATGGGGCATTACTGTATTGACATGTAAATACAGTAAACTCCATGTAATTCAGCACATACTGTTAGATTACACACCTGTTCTCTCTGCGGAAAGTTTGAATAATTGAGGACACAGTTGTTCTGCCAACATTTGGCTGCACCCTTCTCCCCGCTTCAGCCATAGTCAGCCCGTGATTCAAAACATGGTCTACAAGTGTTGCTCTGATTTCATCAGGAACACGCATGTGTCCGCCTCTTCTGCCTCTTCCTCTTCCTACTCCTCCACCACGCAGCCTCACCCCTCTTCCTCTCCTTCTTCTTGGCTGTTGTCCTTCCATTGTCAGACATTGTAACTTTCTATTGTGCTCTGGTTACCTATATACTCCCCAGTAGATTGTTCATGAGATGCTCCCTTGAGCTCATTCAGAAAACTGTCGATCATTGGTTGATCAACTCTTTTCATTAGAGAAAGTCTAGATTCACCTGGGAGGAATTTACCAATTTAGATCATATTTACAGACAAATGTCTTATGGAAATGTATATATGCTTGACATGTTATGATGGCTTGGTAAATCATTTTGCATGTGAAGACTTATATGATGAACTATAGCCTAAATGTTTTGGGGAAAGAGACTATTTGATAGATTCCTATAACAAAGCATTTTGATTAGCATGACAAAAGCAATTGATAATGTACGAAAAAACTGAGAATTGTACACAATCATTTGCATGGATGGACAAAAGCATTTGCAATTTGTTCAATGCAATGAGAAACTGCCTTTTTCATCTGCACAAATGGCATGATGATGTGACAATTGAACAAGAACTTTTGAGAATTTCAATTCTGATGTGAGAAATGTACCAAACCAATTGAGAAAAACTGTAATAAGAACAAAGAGATGCACTGTAATGCTAATGATGTATTTGGCCTCTCTCACCTCCCAAGATATGCAGAGGATGTTTGTGAACACACTTTTATGAACTGATTGCATCTCTTTTAATCAGCCGCCACTGCGTGAGGAATTTCTGATAAAGATATCAGAACAATTAAAGCTGCAAGCAGCGATGAACGGGCCCTCGCAGTCCACGCGTGTCGGGGCATGCTGCTGTCGCGGCATGCTGCTGTCGCTACATGCTGATGTCGGGGCTTGTCCATGCAACAACTTCCGTTGAGGAATCAAAAGTGAAGGCAGTCAAGGCGTTCTTTAGTCATTTAGCAATAAAAGCGCCCCCAATTGGCCGATTTGCACGACATTTTTCACAAACCGTCATGGACCCATGCAACACAATTAAAAAAACTTTAGTGTTAATGGGACTGTATTTCATCAAGATATGGAAGACTGTCTGTTTGACCACAATGTGCAGGAAATTGTAGTTCAAACCATTGTAAAAACTGTTTGTCAGGAGGGTCCACAGATGCTTTGTGCAAAGTTTGGTGCAAATTGGAGAAATTGGCTGGGAGGAGTTCGAAAAAGTAGGTTGGCGACATTTTGCGAATTTGCGAATGGAATTCTAGCATGAAAGTGGGCGTGGCCTACATCACACAATTCAGCTGTATGCAGCGAACACGTAGATATAAGGTTTAACAACATGCTTCATTTTATGTGGGAGTTATTAGCGAAAAATGGTTTTGTGTTGATAATAGTGCCACCTGCTGGTCATTTTTGGTGTGTGAGTTACAGGGGCCAGTCTATACCACCCCTATGAATTTCATATCCAGTGTTATGGTGTGGGCACAGTGCCAAATATAAAATTAGACTGCCACCAGAGCGCCACCTAGTGTCAGATCGGTAACACCTTTGTCAGCTATCCTCAGGAGGGCATTGGCAATGAGTGTTCCAAGTTTTGTGTTAATCCAACCAACCGATGTGGAGATATAAAATACTTCAATTTAAAGAGTGCCACCTAGTGGTCATTGTGCAAAATTTTGCACAGAGCCTAAGGGACTCATGTGGAAGTAGTATCCTGAGTTTCATGTCATTTGGACACACCAATGTGGAGATATGCAACACTTCCTGTTTTGACCCTAATCTCAGCTTCAGCTTTTTGTTTTTCAACAGTATTGCATTGAAGTGAAAGTAATATTGCTGGGGAATTAATGATTTAACAACAACGGGACAAACAATTATAGTATAAGAGCTGGAAAAGTTTGTTTTTTTTCTTGTTATTGTAGTTATAAAAATGTAATTTCTCATGCTGTTAGAATACTGTTAGACCATGCCTTCAGGTGTGTGCGGAAATCTGGGAGCAAACTTTGTTTTGCCACAGTGAAAATATTGTTTTTGTGATAAAACACATATTGAAGCAGAATATTTCATTAGTTAAAACCATGTTGTGGATTTTGGAAATGATCGATATTTTTTCCTATTATTTCAGCTTTTGGAATTTTTAATACTATGGTTTTACTTCACATGAAGTCTGCAGATATGTAGTAGCCTACCTAAATCTGTCCGTGGAAAATATTATTCTTCAGCAGCAACCTCAGGCTAGCTAAGCATTTCTGTTTATATGTGCAGTATTTATTCAGTATGGAAAATCCCACGATCTCTGGTACATTCAAGGCGGACTCAACAGGGACTAGATATCATCATCACCTCACCAAAAATTGCTCTGATGTGCCCTCCACATTTGCGGAAATATGAAAAAAAAGTAGCATAATATGGTTGTACATAGGTATGTATATGCTTCTTGTTTTGATTGATATGTAAGAAAAGGGGGGGCTATATATAAGCTGAGGCTTCCGCCCCTATCCTTTGGTTATGACCAGAGTTTATACTCTTTGTGTTGTTTTGTGTAGGATTGCTTTCACTTTCACTTTCATGCAGTCTTGTTGAAAAATAAAAAGCTGAAGCATAATATTGATGATCTCATGATATGGTAGCCTAATAATCATTAAATATGCTCTGACACTCACACACATCAACTACTGTATGCCCATGATACTGTAAGAACAGCTGGTTTCACACTGACATAATGCTTCAGCCTCCATCATCACTGCTCCACCTGGTGGATAGATAAACCATTGCAACAGGTTTCTACACATGGCACTTAGGGGCATTACAATTTGGTCACTGGAGGGGATCTCATTCCAGTCAGACTCTTTCAGGTCTGAGCACGGACCCATCACAGGCCAATTAGGGCCCCATCATGGAGGAACGGGAAGTTTTAAGAGGCTTCATGTATAGATTATCATATGATTGTAATGTGGCTGTCCTGGAAAAACCACGTACCTGTACAAGTCTGAAAAACGGCCTGTTTACAGCTTTGCGACAATGCATTTTCCAGCTAATCCAAGAAGGTATTTAACTTGTTTACTTAGCTTAAAAAGGAGGAGAATTTTTCAACCTATAAAGGAATACTCAATTGTTCAATTTTTTACACCAGCACATCTGGAGCTACAGTCATGGTCAAAAGTTTACATCAACTTGTAAGGAACATGTACTACATCTTGGTAGTCTTGAGTTCCAGTGATTTCTAAAACTAATTTTTCTGTGTTTGGTTTGGTTCGGTTCAATAATGAATTTATTATAGGTCTTCTGCAGGTTCAGAAATATACATACAATAATCCTAATATTTGGTTAAAGATCCCTTGGCCATTTTTACTTTAATAAGGTACTTTTGAGAGCCATCTAGAAGCTTTTGGCAGGCCTCTGAGTGAATTTTTAACCACTCCTCTTGACAGAAATGGTGATGTCCAACCAAATTTGTTATCTTGCAGCATAATACTTCCACCATCGTGCCCAACAATCTGTATGGTGTTTTTTGCAGTTAAAGACCTCGTCTTCTAGCCTTCATATTACATATTGATGCTCACTGTGGCCAAACAACTACATTTTTGTCTAATCTGAACACAGAATTTTCCTCCAGAAGGTTTCTTCTTTGTCCATGTGATCAGCAGCAAAATTCAGTTGAGCTTGAAGGCGCCGCTTATGGAGCAAGGGAAAAACACACTTGACTGTGGACAATGGCACCTACCTTCCAGCAGCTTCTAATTCACTGCAGACTTGTCTTTTGGTGGTTTTTAGGTGACGCAACCATCCTTACCAATTCTCTCTCAGCAGCAGGTGATACATTGCGTTTTCTTCCTGATCGTGGCAGTGATACAACTGTGCCATGCACTTTATACTTACAAATAATTGTTTGCACTGTTTGCGATTATAACGCATTAACGCAAATTCCTCTAACGGTGTTAATTTTGATGCGTGATTAACGCACGCACGTTATGACCCTCAACCTGCCCAATAGTTTGGGAAATCAGGAAGTGATGCAGCAGTAACGTTGTGGATGGCTAGCAGAAACAAACCTTGAACAGAAATGGATAAAGCGTCTTTTCAATGTTTACTGTCAATGTGAACTGAGTTACCACTGGAGAACGTTGAGTCTCAAATACCCCTTGCTGGCCAAGCACACAGCTGATGCAGAGAACCCTCCTCCCGCTCGCCAAAGGCAGACCACCAGTGACGTGCAGTGAGGTTCATGGCTGGTGAGGCACTGACTCCATCAGAATCAGATTTACAAATATATGAACCCAACAGAGTAGATTATTCACCATTTGACAGCAAGGGCTGGTTCAATTCGTGGCAGCGGCAGCTAGTAGTGGCACTTCCTGCCTTTCATTCCAGTTGCCGGCGTCTGAGGCAGCTGAGGACGTTAGTCTGAAGCAAACCTTTCAGCTCCGGTGTTGGTCTTCCTTTATTTATTACCTCCTGTTTCGATTGAAAGTCCAGTTTAGAAAATTGTTTGAGCTTGGATATAAAATTCTCCATTGTAAATCCAGGCGGGGCGAGAGGGGGAAAAAAATATCCCTGCACTTGACTCGCTCGTAACCATGGACTCTAAGATTGTTGCTAGCTCGCTGTCACTTACTCTGCAGCTGCGGAGTAGCATTAGAATTTCTGGGCTCACAAGTGCCCCCTACCTTGAGGCATGAGAACTGCCTGCCTCACCCAGTGTTTCTTCACTGCCGTTGTAAGATCGGTGAGCACACGAAACAGGTTGGGAAGCTATGGGAAGTCAGGGGGGGGCATATATTAAAAGTGTTTGAAACATTTGATTGGCGACATACAGAGAGACAGTGACACGCTCTCATTGCATGGCAGAGCACAGTTTGTGAGGGACTGCGCAATCCAAGGTGAGGCTCAGCTTGCTGCTGCCTCACCGTGCATCTGTTCCCAGTATTTGAATGGAAATGCGAAAATTCAGCGATTTTTAATAAAAAGCAATCCAAATTGTTTAAGTTAAATGGAAAATTAGTTTATAGTTCAAACCATTTGATAATATATAACCATTTAATTTATTTGTTTATTATATATTTTATTTTTTCCATGATGACAGGTGAGGCTCTGCCTCCCCTGCCTCTCCTGACCGCACGTCACTGCAGACCACGATGGATATTTTGCAATGGAGACGCCTGGACAATGCTACATGCGACAAACTTTCAACAGCCATCACTAAATGGGTGGCTACAGCTTGCAGGACGATTAACATTGAAAATGATCCTTTCCTTTAAGTGTAAAGTTGGACATTATATTGTGTTAGTATTACTAAGGAATGTGACATTCAGGTCAGTATGCCCATCTGTTGTTGCTTGTTGGGCTTAAGTTTGCCCTGTTAGCATGCAGTACCTTTGAGATTATTCAGGAGAATATTCTAGACAGTATTTGTCATTTTTGCAGTAATAAATACAAACATTTGCATAAAGCAAGCATATTTGTCGACTCCCGAGTATTAAAAACTTGAAAAATATCCCTTCAAGGTACATTTAGAACAGATAAAAAAAATGTGCGATTAATTTGCGATTAATCACGAGTTAACTACGGACAATTATGCGATTAATTGTGATTAAATATTTGAATCGATTGAAAGCCCTAATATACTGTACACCGATCAGCCACAACATTAAAACCACTGACAGGTGACGTGAATAACACTGATGATCTCATCACAATGTGATGTTCTGCTGGGAAACCTTGGGTGCTGGCATTCATGTGAATGCCACTTTACACGCACCACCCATCCAAACACTGTCGTGGACCAAGTACACCCCCTCTTCACAACAACACTACCCGATGGCAGTGGCCCCGCAGTAGGACAATGTGCCCTGACACACCGCAAACACTGCTCAGGAACAGCTCGAGGCAAGGGCGTAGAATTGGGTAGGGACGCTATGGACAAGTCCCTACCAATATTCAGCCGCTACTGTGTAGTCACTATCAATACAACCGCTGTCCGTAGTGTTTAGTCAATGATTATGGCACACAAAGGGTTAAATGTCGGTCTCTGCTAGAAGTCCCGCCTCTAACCTAAATACCGCTCCCTGATCGGCTGCCGGTTTCTTGCTAACTTACATGTGATTGGCTCCCCACTGTCACTCCTTCTGCTTGTAAAAACTACCTGCAACCTGCTAGTTGGACCGGACGAGAGGCAGTGCATGTTATCTGCAACTGCGAGTGTAAGTTGTCAACATGTTCGGCATTTGTTCTTCCTGGGTCACGTCAGCTAGATGGATTTAAATATCAGTAGTGTCATTTACATTTGTGTTTGTGTCTGTTTGCGTGCGTGTACGTGTGTGCGTGCGTGTGTGCTGTATAGGATTTGAAGGATGTCAAAGAAAAGAAAACTGGATATAAGAGACTTCTTTAGGAGTCAAAGTGTAAGTTACTTCAAGGGTGTATAGGTAGAGGCTCAACAATACAGATATTGAATAAAAGAGAATATTTAATGCCAAAGAGATACACTTTTTTAAAGTTATTTTTAATTCTTATTTTCATGTATTTGTGTAGAAGAGAGCAACGGTTTAAAAACACAAATAAAGAAAATTTGTGGTGGAAATACAGTAAAACCTCAGATTCTAGATGATCATGTGATTTTATAATTATAAAATATAATTAATATTAAGTAATCTTAATATTTAGTAAAAGCCTTTTTTTGCTCAGGCAATAACTGTACCATCAAGCTCTATGATCATTGTATCCCTAATGTATCTGTTCATGTCATGCATCAACATATTTTTGTAAGGTGACAGACAGCAGAGAGGCTGGAGGAGATGGAGGAGGAGAGGCCAGAGAAGGTAGAGGAAGAGAGGCAGGAGGAGGTAGAGAAGGAGAGGCTGGAGCAGATGAAGGAAGAGAGGCAGGAGGAGGTAGAGAAGGAGAGGCTGGAGGAGATGGAGGAGGGGAAGCTGGAGGAGATGGAGGAGGAGAAGCTGAAGGAGAGGCTGGAAATTCACAGGTGAGGTTAAATAATGATGGATATGTTAGTCATGAGATTCAGCACTGTGACAAATGTTAGTGTGATGATGATCTGAATAGCAATGCTTCACCCATGTGGCTTTAAAATCAGAGCTTTATATCAAGTCTGATGTTCTAAGAGGCCTCACCATGTATTACTAGTGTGTATGTGTTTACAGTAGTTGCTATACAGTTTATAATTTATATTGTGGTTTATTCCTAAGGAAACTGATCCACCTGGAGAGAGCAGCAGGGAGAGTGGCAGTAATCTAGAGGATATTCGAGCACTTTTGTGTCCCCACCAATCTCAAAATCAAACCTACTCCCTTGGCTCAAGGAACACAATAAAGGGCCCAAGGTGTTGACCGGGCCTCCAAATTCCCCAGATCCCAATCTGATCGAGCATCTGTAAGACATGCTGGAGCAGGTCTGATCCATGGAGGCCCCACCCCCCAACATACAGGACCCAGAGAATCCACTATAAAACGCCTTGGTGCCAGACACCACAGGACACCCTCAGAGGTCTTATGTCCATGTCTTGACAGGTAAGAGCTGTTTTGGCTGCACAAGGGGAACCTTCACAATAGTAGGCAGGTGGTCATAATGTTATGCCTGATCGCTGTATATACACACACACATATATATACACGCACATATATAAACATATACATATACACACACATATATATATACACACTGTATATATATGTACATATATATATAAATATGTATATATATATATATATATATATATATATATATATATATATATATATATATATATATATATATATATATATATATATGTACACACACATATGCACTACCAGTCAAAAGTTTAGACACACCTTCTCATTCAATGGTTTTTCTTTATTTTTTATTATTTTCTACATTGTAGATCAATACTGAAGACATCCAAACTATGAAGGAACACATATGGAATTATGTAGTAAACAAAAAAAGTGTTAAACAAACTAGAATATGTTTAGCCATGAATATATGTAGCCACCTTTTGCTATATACACACACACACACACATGCATATATATATGTATAAATATATATATACATATATATATATATATATATATATATATATATATATATATATATATATATATATACATCCTCTACTTTAGCGCTCAACACTAGCCCCCAGGTCTGTGTTCTCAGCCACCTCCTGATTACGCTATACACCTATGACTGCATCCCCAGACACTGAGAGAACACTATTGCAAAGTATGTGGATGACAACACCATCAACATCCATATTACAAACAATGAGATTTCATATCAGAAGGAAATCAAGAATCTTTCAGAGTGGTGCACTGAGAACAATCTACTGCTCTCAGCAAAACCAAAGAGCTAATTGTTGACATCAGAGCAGTTGAGGTAGAGCAAGTGAACGGTGTTAGGTTCCTGGGAATCAACATCACAGAGAACCTATCATGGTCATCACACATCTCCACACTGGTAAGAAAGAGATAAAACACAGAAAAGGCTCAACTTCTTACAGAAACTTAAGAAGACTGAATTCCAGCTGTAAGCTTTACAGAAGAACAATAGAAAGCATCCTAACTGGAAATATCACAAGCTTGCATGGTTCATACATGGTCCAGGACAGGAAGGCTCTACAGCAGGTGATTAAAACCATGCAGAACATCATTGGTACCCATCTACAGACCATCAGTGACATCGGTGAAGTGAGATGTCTGCACAGAGCCCAAAGGATACTGAAAGACAACAGCACCCCAGCCACAGTCTGTTCACCCTGCTGCCATCTGGCAAAAGATACAGAAGTATCCACTGCCATACCACCAGACTGCCGAGCAGCTTCTCAGGTATAAAGGGACTCAGTTTTGTTGTACAACCCTAGTTTTGGAAAATGACGAATAAATAAACCTTTAACCTTTAATTCGCCTATGCAGTTAACTCCAACTTAATTTGAATAATTCAGTTGACCATTAAAATATTTGCTAAGGGGATTAAAAGGGCATTAACTGTATACTACTATATACTACATTTCTTATGGTAGGAGTGTAAGTTTTCATGCATGATGAGGTATTCACATCAACAAAATTTAAACAATTAGAAAACTGCATAAGTCTATGTTCAAATGAAGTCAAACTAGACACTTTAAGTACATCAAGGGAACAACACAACCCGCACAAAACTCAAGCATTCCTGAAATTGTGCAGGCTGCAAAACAAGTGCTTGCTCGACTCATAGGGAATTAGAAGATATCTGCTTCTTCATTTGAAATCCTTTGTTGTTGTGACACAAACGCCTGCCTTGTTTTTAGTGACCTCTGAGACTCTAAAGCAGAGAAAGACAATCCTGCCTAAGCTGAGAGGGCTAGGGAGGGTTTAGAAAGCAGGCTGGGGACGGGGACGAGGGGACGGGGGGGGTCACAGATGGGATCTCAGATGGGATAATTACCATGTGTCCCAAATCCTGCCTGACTCCCCCCTCTAATCCAGACAGGAAGAGAAAACAGAGAAAAGTCCAATTATGTTCTGAACTTTCCTTTCTTTTAAACCTTTCTCTCTTTCCAGCCACCATCCCCCTGTACCTCTCACCACCCCATCTCCATTCACGGTTTAGTCAAACAGCGTTACTGAACATTGGTGCATTTACTAACTGATGTATGCAATGTTCAATGTTTTTTTCTCCTTATTTATTTTAGTGGTTATTTATTTATTTATCTTATTATTATATTTGTTTAAATTGCAAAGACCAAAATAATTTCTACTATGTATGCATTTATTTACCCACATATTAGCATTACTGGCTTTGCAGGCCTGGTTTGTTTCTTCATGGGGGTAGAAACTGGAGCTGCTTCTTGATCATTCCTGGGGTACGAATTTCAAGATTTATTGACGGCAGCTAAGACACTGTTTGACATTATGTAGCCTACAATTAGAGACGCATGATAAACCTTGTAACATCCTCAATATGTATAGTGAAGTTTTCCAAACTGAAAATCCTGCCTCATCTCATAATAGTAATGCCAAGTGGTTACAATATGATGAACTGGTCGACATTTCTTCAGTTGGTCTACTAGTGTGTCCATACAATCGCAATTTACAGTCATCTCTTATAAATACAGGCAACTAATAACTGACAGTAAAGCAAGAACACGCAAAATGACCAAACTGCTGGTCAACATAAGACTGCTATCTTATGATCTTCATAAGATAGGCATTTGTGTATAGTGTACATTAACAGTATATATTACTTAGCTCAGCTTGAGCAATGTGCAGTAACAAGAAAACATGCACACCATGGCATTTGAAAAGTTGCTTACTGTTCCAGTTTGTTTTGTACAGAAGCCCTGAGTGGCAAGTGAGAATTTTGTTTTCTGGTGATCCATGTATAAGTCTGATCTAAATTTTTTGCCAGGACAATCTTTCCAAGTTCCTAGATTTTTTTTTCCATTTGTGAAAAAGTGTCAATTTTTTTTTCAGCACAAAAAAAAAGTTTCACATATGAAATCAAGAGAAAAAAAAAATCTGTGTGTGGAACTAAGTGAAAATATTATTTTTTTTCCCTAAAGTACTTGTTGTTGTAATAC
Source organism: Pagrus major (assembly GCF_040436345.1). Lineage (NCBI taxonomy): Eukaryota > Metazoa > Chordata > Actinopteri > Spariformes > Sparidae > Pagrus > Pagrus major. The sequence goes on from NC_133233.1 coordinate 2,316,621, forward strand.
CCAATTTAGCCACAAGAGGGGCAGAACTATGTGTCATACATCACACTTATCTGCTGTTAGTTTCATGGGTGAAATATTGTGTATTATCAGCAAGTCAGATTGAGGATGAACATTTTATGGCCTCATATGTAGTATTATTCAAATTCTTGATATATGAGCATTTTCATGTTACATAATGTCACATTTAGTTTATGGTCATAGTGGTCACTGGGATTGTGACCTGTAGTTTCCCCAGTATACACACAGTTGTTGCAGTCTCTCCTGACCGGCTGGCTGCTGCTCTTGTTGTATCACTCCTAAATTCCACCAGATCTTTTTTTGGTCCATCTCTGCTCCGCCACGACAGCAGAGCTGACAGGTTTCACTTTAGTATATGTGTTTACTTCCACTGGCTGCGTTGCATATCTACTGCATTGCTGCTCCGGCAGTCTGGACCCTTCCATAGCAGATACGCAAGGCTTCTATTTATGCCAAATGCGCAGCAATTCAGCGGAATTCAGCACAGAGCAGACAGGAAGTCACACACTGAAACGACAACATAACATCTGGTTAATTTTCATAATAAAACACTCCACGTTGACGCCAGCAAAAACATCTAGAAAAAGAGAAAAATCCAAGCACTTCTTCTAATCCTTCGGATGGGAACAGTTCTTGTTGTTGTGTTTATAACACATACGTATAACTGCGGTCGCACAGGATTCTTTAATTATTGCGGGAACTCCTTGATCTTGCAACTCCAGCTGTCCGGCAGTGCTGCACCGTGCTGCACTCAAAACGGAGCCGGTGGGGGTTGATGGGCGACGGAGCACGGAGCAAAACCATACTGGAGTCGTTCTGCAACGCACATGCATCCAGTGGAATTCCTGAGTTATACTCCTCCTCTGGACCCTCTCTTCGCTGCCGGAGTGTCTCTGGACAATAGAGAGTGAACAGGCTAGATGTTCAAAGGGGAGGCTGCTCCTCAAAGAGCAGGCCGGTGCTGAAACCAAGTTTACAAAGCATTGCTATTGCATAGTCTGTGTTCATGTCCATATCCATAAAATCATAAAAGTGTGAAAACAGTCCAGGGGCCTCATTTATAAACCTTGCAACTTTCTAAGCATGGATTGGGATGTTTCTTTAAAAACTTTGACCCATGCATACAAATAATTTGGAGACTGGGGAAACTTATGACAGGTGGTAAAGGTGGTAAATTAAACCCTGATTGCAGAAATTAAACATGAGAGGCATTATTTTACACATAACGATGCGTGATGATGCATTTGCACGTATAAAGTATAAAAATTATTCCATAAACACCTTTCAGACAAACACTGAGGAATTATGTGGTGTTCACAGTACTTACTTAAGGCAAAAACTGTTCACTTCTTGCTGTTTCTTGTATTTTATATGTCACAGGGTACACAGTGATTATAAAAGGCTAACTGCACACTCAAAGATTGCATGCTTTTGGTCTGTGCCAAACAAACACCCTTTTAAGGGTGCCAAAGATACCAAAGTGATTTACTGTACAGTAAAAATATATGTGAGTCACACCCCACTCTTTATGTCAGGACTTGGCCTTTTTCAGCAAGGAAGGCCTACATTACAACTGTCCCACTTTCTGTCTTATCTGATCTGCTTGAGCTTCATCCACCCCAACCCTGTACCCCCCTGCACAAAATACTGTGCAAATACAATAAAGATTTATGTAAGATTTATAAGAATTCTGCAGTAAAATGTGTAAAAATGACCTTTGCTAAATATTTTGTTGAGTTGTGTATTTGAATTATCCAAAATGTTTTCAACAATGTTCAAACCAGAGAAAAAAAGTTTACTTAAGGTTACAATGTGTATCATTTGGTTGCCTTTCGCGTAAAAAACTTATGGGAGAGAGTCAGAGAGAGGAAGTCAATGAATAAGACTAAATGTTACGTGAACAAAACTTAAAAATATTACCTTGTATGTATAATATTGCTGCCTATGTCACACCAGATAGATTCCAGCAATAGTGTTGTGTAATGGTTTGTTCAGCCCCACAGAAGCGAGTTTGACCATGGGATCATTTGTGGTAATTTGCTATATTTGCTTAAGTGTGGACCCCACGAAGAATAGCTGCTGCAATGGTGTAGCTAATGAGGATCCAAATAAACTGAACTATATGCACCAAACAGCAAGATTACCTTACTGTAAAGGCTTAAGATAGCGAGCAGTGGCAGGCGCCAAGGGTGTGTGTTTGTATGTTTGTTTGAATTCAGGCTAACCTCTCACTAAACTCACTCACCAGAGACTCCGGTTCACTCTTATCTTTTTCTCCTCTCCTCTCTGTAGCATTACCCTCTTCAAGTTAAGTATATTTCCCCCCTAGCTCCAGTCAGCAGTCAACAATATGGAACATGAACAAAATGTGGCAAATGTCATGATTCTGGTTTTGCATCTGTGGTTTCCTGTTTTATTTTGAAGTTTTACCCTCATGTGTCATGTTTTGCTTTTCATTTACTCCCATATTTTAATTTCACACCCTGTTTCTGTGGCCACCTCAAGCCCCCAGGAGGAGTGCGAGGCTCTGAAGCCAGTTTTCATTGTGGCCAAACCATGTCATTACATCGTTTTGCAAAATAGTTTTTAGTTTGCATTTGCAAAATAATGAATGAATGAGTTAGATGGTCTCATAACTTTTCCAGGAGCAGAGCATGTGAGTGGAGTGGAGTGGTGAGAATTTGCACTCAGATTTCACACCGCTCCAGTCAAATTGCTCACTGCTTGCTCAAAAAAAAAAAGAAAAAGAAAAAAAGGAATCAAAGATCTGCATTGTATTTTAATTTTAGCTTAAACTGTAGCCTGGCATCCAAAGTTAGTCCACAGCCAAAACCACATTTTTCACACAGAAAGGAAAAACTCACAAATTAAAACTCATCTGTAAAATTAAAAAAATAAGAAATATTAGGCTACAAAAGGCAAGTTATCCACGTTTTAAAGCAAAAGAAACTATTAGGGCAAGCCTTAAATTTTGACTTGTTTTAAGTAAAATTGTCTTTCCTTAAATAACTAAAATTACTTGCACACTGCGCATAAGGGTTACATAAAAAAAATTAGCCTACATTTACTGTAAAGTGCACTGTAAAATAAAAAACAAGGATGAGTTGCTTGCCTTATCTTCAATTCTTTTGCGTTAACCTTCAAGAACACAAGTTCAGCCAAAGTCTGAGGCTTCAGACTTAAGCGGTGGTCTTGACAGCAGAGAATGCCCTTTCACTACTTGCAGAGCAGTTCAGGATGCTGAACACTGTGCCAACTTCGGACTCATGGTGTGAGTGGTACCGGAGCAAAATTAGAGGGAGATAAGGGGATGCTCCACCTATTTAAAAAAGCCACTCTGCACTACATCCAAGATCATCTTGCTCTGCTCCACTCACATGACCTGTCCAGGACTAGTACATTTTAGTCAGACCAGTGAAATACTTAACCATATATTATCCTATTAATGGAGTAAAACTAAGTAAGTAAGTACAACTGACTGTCTGATCAAACTGTGTGGCATATTTGAAAACAAATCTGCAAAAATGGAGCAGTTGATTATATGGAGGCTTATCAGCCCATTGAATCATTTTAAAGAGATATACAACAAAATTGTATGACTTTTCATTGACATAAAACTGTCTTGAATTGTTTTGACTTTGAGTCAACAAAAACTACAAGGGAAATGAATAAAATGTGATTAAAAATAATGGGCCTTTTCATTTAAAGACTCAATCTAAAATATGTAAAACTGAACTGTTGCAATGCAGGCCCTACTGCATGGCTGAAAAAGGCCAGGGGTCTCATTTATAAACGTTATGTATGCACAAAATGGGGCCTGAAAGAGGCATATACCACTTCCCACACAAATGTTTTGATCAAAAAAAAAGAAGAAACAATGCGCTCAACTCACATATATAGCTTCAGTACAGGGTTGCTGAATCCCTCTTGTAGTGAATAAACAAAAGACAAATAAAGGACAGCACTCCCATCAAGCTGTTTGTTCTTGCCACATGGATGTTTCGGGCAAAACGCCCTTCTTCAGCGTGTAGCTGTATCCTTTTGGAGGAGAGCAAAGGACCACACAGGGTCTCATACACACAAAAACTCACAAAAAAAGCACCTGTATCACAAGAAACAACATAGCACATGTTTGTATCACAGGTCAGTCCCTTTGGAATCAGAGTGTTGAGAAAGTGTATCCAATAGACTTCTCTCTGGAAGAGGATTCTGTCCCTGTTACCACCTCTCCAAGGCATTCTCCCTGCCTCAATGCCCATATAATGTATGTCACTCAAACTGTGTTTATGACTGTTAAAGTACCTAGCTACTGATGATTTAACATCAAAGTTACGAATAGAACACTTATGCTCACAGGTTCTGTGAGTATGCCTCTTAGGCAAATTTGACTTCACTAAATAATCCTTCAAGTTCAAAGACCGTTCATAAAAATATCTAGGCAGAGTTTGAAATGAACTAGCAATGTAAGAATCACTTTTCAAGATTTGCCAATGTCGACTCACTACTTGTTTAACAAACCTTGATATAGGACTGTAGGTGGATACAAATGTAGGACCCTGAGAAGACGTGTCTCTTGACCTAGATTCGAGTAAATCAGACTGTTGAACTTGGCGTACTCTATTCAGAAGGTTCTCTAACAAGTTTTTCCCATAACCTCTCATCTTAAAATTTGTACAATGCTCTTTAGATTGCTCATTAAAAGATTCATCAGAATTGCAAATGTGTCTTAATCTTAGTAGCTGACTATATGGAAGACTTCTCTTTAAAGCCGGTGGACGATAACTACTAAACTGAAGGAAAGTATTTCTGTCTGTCACCTTTTTATACACTTACAGTCTAAAGAGAAATGGTGTCTATAGGTTTGGATAACCTATAATTAGCACACCTGTGCAGTTTTACTGTGAATTTGCAAGAATACACGCTGAAGAAGGGCGTCACCAGTAAGCAAACTCTGACCCATGCGTACAAACATTTTATAGGCAAGGGGAATTGGCGACACAAACAGTGAGGTGATGAATTGAAGCAGATTGTAGAAATCAAACCTGAGAAGCATTATTCCGTGCATAATAATACAGTACATCTAACAATTGATTTCACTTCATACCAAACATGAATTATAGATTCACGTTATCATAAACATTCAAACCAGCAGTGTCATTTGTGCTTGCACTTGAAGTGAACCATGACTATTCCATAAACACATTCAAAACGTAAAAGATATAAGCCAACTCAAATCTGAAATCAATATTTCATTGGTGCTGTCTCACCATCACATTCCCGCCCCCAGAGCACACTGGAGAGGACTGATTGATAACGAAATTGTCGTCATCAGTTGTAGAATTCTAAGATCACATCAGATATCATCAAATAATGTTGATGAAGGTTTCTCAGTCATCCAGGTCTAAGGTCTAAGAGCTGTATCGTAGGCACAACAAGTCCAGTTGCCTACGATACAGCACTTAGAATCATCAAATAATGAATACTGTACACATATAACAGAATAAGTAGGAGTGAACACCATCAACTATGCTGTCAGGCACACACTGTGCGCGCACAGAGTGCACTGGAGACAGTGCGGTGGCTGCCACACACACGCACTCTGCCTTCAGCTCACCCGGTAGACCTTTGGTAGACCTTCACAACCAGCACATATGGATTGTGTATGTAACACCCGCCTCATGTACATATAGGGGGGGGCCTGGGTTACTCTTATGATATTCCCTTTGTTTATGCTTTTAAATAAATAAAAACACCACACAACCAGACTTTGAATGTAAAGACTCTTTAGTTGTAAGTTCTTACTGTCGAAATAAATAAAAGATAATTAAATAAATCACTTGGGTATAGTGAGAATGTTAATGTTTAACAGAAACAGTACCTGGTTTTAGTATTATTCAACCTCTTATAACATAAAATAAAATGACGCTAAACTTAAATACAGGATATGATGGACCCACACGCACTCACACACTCAAACCTGGTCCACAACAGTCTCTATGAGTCATCTAAACCCCCTGTTGCAGGTCTGTGTCGTAACTTGGGTGCGTTGTGGCCTAAAACAAAGTGGCCGCTTCACTTTTAACAAGCAGAAGAAAAATAAAAGGCACGTGCAAATCCAGTACTCACAGCTCCCGACAGTTAGTGGGGTAAAGAGTAGTGAACAGGTCATCGACAGGGCGCAGCAGCAGCAGCTCACAGTCCAAGCGGGCCGACACGATCCACATCTCACACACACAGCAGGAAGGACACAGATCCTACTTAGTTCATAGGAGCTTTGCTTCCCTCTTTAATGCCGTCAAAACGTCAGTCTCCTTCTCCTAAATTAAATACACAAGCTAAATTCCAAGTCCACAGGCTTCTTCAGGCCGATTTAGCCTTAGCTTGAATTAACCAAACATGTTTATACAGAGCAGAGAGCAAGCTAATCACATACGGCGCTAGGTTGAAGCTAACGGCTAATCGCGGTTAGCATTAATACTTCGTTTTATACTGTACAGGTTAGTTACAGTTTTCAAAAACACTCATATGCTCATAATTACCTCTCGGTGGGTCACAAAGATCTTTACGTCAGGTACACTGGCCGTCCCCCATAAAAATAAGAACTCTGGTCCACCAAATCACTCCAACACGGACTCGGTCAAGTTAACTCGTCTCCCTCCTCTCGTCCATGGATCTATAATAAATAATATTAATAATAATAATAATAATTAATAATATTAATAATATTATTAATAAATCTATAATATAATAAGTAATATAATAGATCCATGCTCTCGTCGCTCTGCTCACCTCAATCCCAACATCCCTCTCTGTCCCACCCCCTCACCTACAGACTGATTGGCCGGAGGTACCCGAGCTCTACACATGCCAATACTGTCAAAGAAATTAATGATTGACAGTTCACAAAACAAGTAATAATACAGTGAGCCTAAATAACACACAATGACTCATATCTCACAAACACTATGAAATTAAATGGCATAACTTGTATTTTAACAGATCACTTCTTTTGCATTTTTAAATTGTTCTGCATTTTAACCATATTTATGAACTTTTACCCACTTCAATACATAATGAACTTTTATAAATTATGAATATTTGTTATCAAAATAAATCAATTATTTCAGCAAGGGCTACATGTAAATTAAGAATGTGTGGAAATAAAGTCAGTGATGCCTCTCTCACAATTGTTACATTCCATATCCTTATAATAAGTCCTAATCGTAATGCAGGCTGGGTTCACCATAACTAAACTTCAATACATTAAAAAATGTTCACATATAACTGATATAACTTCCTCTTTCAAATGATATCTAAGGGTAGGGGATAACACTGATCGCGATCATTTTGGCCAGTGGAATGGCCAGTCTGATCACCGAAAACATAGAAATACTGCAGTGCCACTGCATATTGTTGCATGGACTGCACGGACTGCCACTGTCCTCGCACTACTCGAGGGCAACATGAATGAACGTATACAATATGTGCTTTGTAGCCTCCACCTTACCAATGAACACCTCGTTCTCACCAGAAATATGTACTTTCCTCATCTTTCTCTCATTGGTCATCGATCAGTGGCTCATTTCCATGTATTAACATTCATTAAGTGCTTTGCATTGATCATCTATGGTTGAATGTGGGTGTTGAGAGTGCGGGATATGAGGCGGATCCACATGCACACATTTCCAAGTTGATTTGGAACCAGCCGGCCCACCGGGAATCTTTCAGATTAGCCACTCCAAGCCTGCACCAGCCCCATGTTTACCCACTACAGTAATCACCATACCAGACATCATGTACAGCTAGAGCACAGCCTGCAACAAGTCAGTCCACAAAGATAGCACCTATTGACTCTGCTGATTGGCTAGTCCTGTCAGATCAGGTGACAACACAGTTTGTCATCAGGAGTCAAGGGATCAAACGGAGTTACCTGTTAAGGGGCAACTACTGAACCCAAATTCAGATAACACCAGGGAGCCAGAAAATCAATTTAAGGTCTTTTATTGCAGGAAAACCAAGGAATCAAGTTGACTTGGGATTTATAAAAGGAAATTGTGCACTGTTGGGTGTACGCCAGGTTTTTATAAACCCAAATATTTGTTTGCGTACGTACATTTCCTCATTTGTACATAAGCAAACATTAAGTGTGAGTTTTCTGAATGAAATTAAAAAAGAGTGGGATATGTTTCACACAGATTACTGTAAATTTAAGTGGACCACCTTACCTAAAGGAGTGTTTGTTCTATGGCACAGGCCTTTTCAGATGGTTCACAAACTACATCACATCATTTTTCACTGTTTTATGGTAATAGTTGATTAAAAGACAAAAGCCATATAATGTGCACGTGTGAATGTTGAAATGATCAAGTGTACAGAGCAACAAGTGTATTTTTCAACTGCTTTCCCCACAACAGACGGGCCTTTTAGACCTTTTGAGACATACTTCTCAAATAAATTAATCCAGTTTAAGGGTTTCTGGTGGTCGTCCACATAGTGATTTTTTTTCTGTGATGGATGATGTCCTGCTCACAATGTGACTACCTCTGTTTGTATTGTTAAAGAAAGGTGTGTGTACCTGGGAATCCATGAGAAAGAAAGAAACAGGGGCTCCTTTGTGTGCTCCCAACCCAATCACCAGAATAAATGTTGGCAATGTATGTCTCTGCAAACCACAGGTATGTTGAAACTCAATTGTACGTTTTGACAACCAGCCATTTTGTTGCCTGTTATTTGGGACACGGATTTAGTTCATTGAAGCTCACTTTTTGTCAAGTCCTCCTGCCTACCTAGTGTCTGCATTTGAGTCCTCATCATTTTGCAAACCTTAATTGTGCGTATTTGAAATTGAACATTTTGCTGAGTACTTATGGGACTGACTTTGGCCAGTGGTTGAATTAATTAAATGCAGAGTCAGTATTAAGCAAAGCTTGCGTCCATTGATGCGTTTGTTTTTTTTTGGCTAAGACCTTTCTATTACATCGATTTCTAGTTGTGCTTAGGAAATATAAAGGTCAGTGAAAGCCCAACACTGTACAACCCGGCATCTGCTACCCCATCAATGCCTGCAGCGGGTGATTTTAGTCTAGTTGATTTATTTATTGTGAATCAGAGTTGAGTTGTTAATATTACTGCAAATCAATTACCAATAGCCTGTTACATTTCTGACCAACATACAATATTGGTATATAACAATATGCATGCATGTCTGTCTTCGCCTGCAGGTACTAAAAGTATACCAAAAGCCCAGGAGGCCCTGAGTGGGAATCATTTTCAGCCCAGATGTTTCATAGCTCAGACCAGCCCACTTTGGTCCACATATAGTGGAGACTTATAATCATAGCCTTATTAAGTAAGTGTTACAATGCATAGGTGTAGTAGGACCCAGAAGCGGACAACAAGGCAGGGACTAGAGTAGTAAGGAAATGTATTGATGCTTCACAGGGAGTATGCAAGTATGAATAGTGAGAGGCTCTGGCTGGAGAATCCGCCAGAGATTAGGAGGAGGAGGACAGGTAGCTCACGGTGGCGTTGGTGGATAGCGTGGAGTGTGGAGCTCAGAGGAACTCAGGGCAAGGCTGTTGGTTGCAGAGGTGTTCAGCACCTTGGCTGGGTCACTGGAAACAGAGCCGCTGGTAGATGAAAATGAGGTAGATTACTGAAAGCAAAAAAGCAAAAACCAAGTTAGATCTCTTAGTAATATGCACAGAGAACAACATGAGAAAACTTAAAGAGATTAGCACTAGCAGGGACTACCACTCAGTACTGATGAAATCATCTGGCAGCAGGTAGAGTGGAGACCAGAGCTTATCATCAATCCTGGCACTGCTTCCGACACTAAATCAAATCTAAAAATGTTTTAATCATCTTGAGTCAAGTCAGTTTTATTAATATAGTGCCGAATCATAGTTATCTCTGGCAATTTTTCATGTAAAGCAGGTCTAGAATGGACTCTTTATAATGTCTGTTGCTGAGGGGCTACAAGACAAAGTGTCTCACACCTAGGTGACATCACAACATACTATTTGCAAAGCACTTACTCATATTGTATACATTATATTCTGTAACACCACACAATTCATTGACTCGATTCATAACCTTGAACAGTGGTTTGCAGGTAATGTTATACATTGTATTCTGTTTTGATGCCTGGCACTGCTAGCTTACCTTTCTCATCGTCTCCATCTGGGGCTTGTTCTTTAGTGTTACTTTCACTCTCAAATTGCAAGCTTGTTTTATTGATAAACTTGCTGAATTTTACACATTTGGCCATGTCAGCTTGGAGAACTTTCCTGTTTTTTCATTCTGGCCATTTAAGAACTCGTTGCTCTTCTTATTATCCATCTTGTACTTGTTCATATCTTACTCCCATCTCTCACCAACATGCACCCTTCACTGTATGTCACTCAGGGTGTTTCAGTGGACCGGAGTCAAGGGTCAAACGTCAAACGTTATATTATCAATGAGGTGACGAATCATAACCTCCTGGGCATCTGCAAGTGCAGCCTGTATTATCTATTTGTGTTTACCAACCCTGTCACTGAACAACCTTGCAGCCTTATAACCAGCTGGGCCCACCAGGAATCTTTCAGATTAGCCACTCCAAGCCTGCACCAGCCCCATGTTTACCTACTACAGTAATCACCATACCAGACATCATGTACAGCTAGAGCACAGCCTGCAACAAGTCAGTCCACGAAGACAGCACCTACTGACTCTGCTGATTGGCTAGTCCTGTCAGATCAGGTGACAATACAGTTTGTCATCAAGGGTGACAAACTGTAGGCAGGACTGTAAGCAGATGGAAAACAAGGTCATTTTCAGGCAAAATAGAACTCACTTAGCAAAAAGGCTTGAACATGGCTGCACTAACTGTAGTAACAATGATGAACTGGCAGGGTGGACATGACTGAGCAGGGTATAAGAAGAGGTCTTGATTATGTTGTTTATGGTGATGCAGTGCAGCTTGGTGGCTCATCCCTGAGTCTTGCACCTGCAGACAACCATCATAATGAGAGAGAGAGAGAGAGAGAGAGAGAGAGAGAGAAAGAGAGAGAGCTGCACTCTCAGACAAAAGGCAGACAACTGAGAAACATAATGTTCAAGGAGACAATGCAACATTATCAAGACAAATGATATTATATCTCACCTTCAAGATCTGGGAAGAGACATAGGGCTCTATCTTACACTCTGCGCCAAGTGTCATTGCTAGTTTCAGACTGATGCAGTTGTAGTTTTCACGTCCAGTGTCCATGTTGTGTAAATAGCAAATGTACTTGCACTCACCTGTGCGCCCCTTGGTCGGTTGGTCTTAAAATGAGGTGTGGTCAGGCGGGTCCAGCAGTCGAGGATCACATCCCTTTCCCTCAGCGAAGATGGGTGCTACTGTTTAATATGTATCAGGTCCTGGCATACCTGGCTCTTAAATGGAATGGGAGATGACACATTTATGCACCTTCCTAAGATAAGCAATTTACCTCTATTTTCTTTTTTTTTTTACCTCCATTCCCAATGTTGAGATTTACCACATTATCATTGGTGGGGATTTTAATTTTGTACAATTTTGTACTGTTGCAGAAGCTTAAAGTTTCCATAAGCTATGGTAGTCTCCCAGACCCATCACTTGCTTCAATCAGAGTTTGACCTTTTAACTACAAATAAAGCTGCATTACAGTAACTTTAGTCAAGACAACATGCTATTGATACAGGAGACAGGGCTGGCAAGCTCCTAGTTCACCAGGCCAGAGCTGCAGCTGTGTCCAGGTTTATTCCTAGTATTAAATTCTCATCAGATGCTGTCATTGCTAAACCAAAAATTATTAAGTTTTATTTTGATTTATGTACTTCTGATTGCTGTCAAGCTATAAGTATACACTTGATTTCCCCAGAATTGACAGCACTCTTGCGGAGGATCTGTACGAGCCAATATCAACAAATGAGATTGAAGGGGCGAATAAAACCTTGCAAAGTAGAAAGTCCCCCAGTCCAAATGGATTTACTTTAGAATTTTATAGGAAGTTTGCTTATCTGAAGGATATGTACAACAAAGCTCTCAACACTGACAAATGCTACGATCACTCTCCCATTAAAGAAGACAAGGATCCCTAATCATGAATGAATGAATGAATGAATAGAAATTAAGAGAAGGCGAAAGCTGTGCAAACGTAAACAAAAGAGTGGGAAGAGAGCCGGGATCCATGCTAGGCTAAAGGCTAACCCCTCCAGTCTAGCAGTACCGTCGCTCCTACTCTCCAACGTCCGCTCCTTCGACAACAAGCTGGATGAGCTACGTCTGTTGAGAGAAACCCACAGGGAGTGGAAAGACTGCTGTGTGTTTGCTTTTTCGGAAACATGGCTCCAGGACAATATCCCAGACGCGGGCCAGAGGAGAGAACATGCTGGACCTGGTGTATACAAACTCCCCAGATGCATACAAGGCAACGCCCCGCCCCCACCTCGGCCATTCTGATCATCTATCTGTTATGCTGGTGCCTGCTTACAAACCACTACTGAAGCACAGCAGGCTAGTGAAAAAACAAATCAGGACCTGGCCTGAGGGGGCAGACTCAGCACTTCAGGACTGTTTCATGAACACCGACTGGGATGTTTTTAAGACAGCAGCTTCCCAGGGAGATCAGGTAGACATTGAAGAGTATGCTGAGGCAGTAACCAGTTACATTGCAAAGTGCACAGAGGATGTCACTGTAATTAAGACCTTCACTACACATGGCAACCGAAAACCCTGGATGACTACAGAGGTGCGCTCGCTGCTGACAGCCCGAGATGCAGCCTTCAGGGCGGGGGATATGACTGCTCTCCGCTCAGCCAAGTCTGCGCTCTCAAAGGTAATCAAGGCTGCGAAAGGCACCTATGCAGAGAAAATCCAGGGACACCTCTGCGACACAGGAAACACCAGGCGGATGTGGCAGGGAGACCAAGCGCTGACGGATTACAAGTCCAGGCAGGGGGTCAACGACGATGATGCTTCTCTTCCAGACAGGCTCAACAACTTCTTTGCATGCTTTGAAGCACCAAACCCGACAACCAGAGGGTGGGCTGGTCCTTCTCTACCATCTATCGGGCCAGCCCTCACCATCAATGCAGCAGACACAAACAGGGCCCTAACCAGTAACATCCCGGGGCGTGTGCTCAGAACCTGTGCTGGTGAGCTAGCAGATGTCCTGACTGACATCTTCAACATCTCCCTCAGTCAGGCCATCGTTCCCAGATGCTTCAAAACATCCACTATAATACCAGTAGCAAAGAAATCAGTTGTATCCAGTCTGAACGACTACCGCCCCGTCGCACTGACACCAATTGTGATGAAGTGTTTTGAGCGGCTTGTCAAACCACACATCACAGCCAGCCTCCCTATGTAGGAACACATGTCCATCGGCTCTGCATTCCACTGAGGTTCTGTTTTTGCATTAATTACTCCTCTCATCTGCAAGCTGACTGTTTTCAGGAAAGAGACGCCATGAAGTCTCTCACCTCTTAACCTGACTTGTTTTGCTTTCAGTGAAAGCGTCAAATAGACGATTCTCAGAGATCCTCCCTGGTATCTACACCCATCTCTAGGGGTCCGTAAAACAGGATGCAACACCATTTGCCCTCTTTCTTCCCCCTCCAAACAGACAAATTCTTCTCTCACAGGTCAATCTGAGTCCAGCATGGAGTCATGTACTCTCTCCACATCAGGAGGGTCAGGAACTATTTTGTGACAAGGATGTGTTAATATCAAATGTCTTTGCAATTGCAAATTAGGTAACAACATCTGATGTCTCTCTCTCACACTCTCTCTGCCTCTATGACTTCCAATCTACAAACACTCTTCAGAGTGAGAAGCACAGTGGAAACCTTCTGATTTGTTGTTCTATGCTCTTGCTCTGTCTTTTGTTATTTACGACACATCTGGTCTCACTATCTGTGGGACATTCCACTCAAATGGCCTCTGTATCCTTCCAGATTTCAGACCAGTTCTAACTAACCATTAAACCAGGATTTAATTTTTTTTAATGTTAACATATTTGGAAACAGTGAAAGAAGGTCATATAAATGACTTTTCCCAGGTTTTTCTAAGATGAAGTTTTGCGGAGAAATCAATTTTTGTGTTTAATGTGCCTGTGTTTGGTGAAGCTACAGCACCTCCTGACGGTGAGTCCTGGTACAGTTGGACAGGCTCCAATTTAATATGTTTATTTTTATCACCAGTAAATGTCTCTGTCTTTTTATAAACAAGTGTAAGACTAGAATTATAAAGAATATGTATAATTGCCCAATTTTACTGTATATTCAAGTGTGTTTTCTTTTACATCTCAATCAAGTTTTAATTGCTTTTGAATGTTAAGTGATTTTAATCATTTCATAATCCTATTTCGCTGTTAGACGAAGTCCATTTATTGAGCCATGGTGAAATTGTGTAAAAGGTGAAGCACAATCTCGAAACATTAAATCGATAGTTTAAGTTTAATTAATTTTCGTGAGTGTAGGCTTATGGTATCGTCTACAGTGTGAACACCGTCAGCCCTGCCCCCCAGGCACGCCCGCCTCGGAGTTAACAAAACTAAGAGACATCGCTCTCACCGGGCTCTTATTCTTGTAACGCTCTTACTCTCTTCTCTTCTTTTAATTTTTCAACCCTTTACTTTACTGTACTTTGCGACACGCTCCAAAGCAATCTCCGCAGAATTGACCACGTGTTGATTTTCTCATTTTTATAATTTGCGGTGTTGACTCACTTTCTTTAAATGCTTTCACTTTTGTTGACAGAAGTCAACAAAAGTGTTCACTTTTGTTCACTAGTGCTGACAGAAGAAGTTCTGCTTTGATTTTTTTTAATATATCGTTAAGTATCACAACCTGATTCAGAGGAAGTGAATTTAATTTAATTAATCTTGTATTGAGTAAAAACGAAGATCCGCCCGGCCAGCGCTTCATTCTCTCAATATTTTATTCAAGAAAGTTGAATTAGTTTGCGAATCAGACGCTTAAGAGCCACCACTCAAAGCAAGAAGAAGAACATCTTTATTAAGACCACCATCATTGGTAAAGACTTGCAGTAGCCTTCTGCTTCAACAAACCGTGCGAGCGGTTTGCAACGACAGAAAGACTTTGTGCCAAGCTAAGACCAAACCTGCCTCCAACGATCCCAAGCGGTGCCATTTCGCTGGGCAGCGGACCGAGATCATCATCAGCTGAGTGCTGGATGAGTTGCGCTCTTCCTCCGACATCGGAACGAGGGCGTCACCTGCTGTGAAATCGAACAAACCACAACTTCCCTCCGGCTCTTGGACCGGCACTGCAAGCCCGCAGTCGTGCTACAAACTCCGGAGGAAAGACCCAAAGTTGTGGACGTCCCAACTCTCCAGACAAAGTAGGCTAAGCACCTGGCACACTGCTGGATTCACACGCATGAAAGAGTCTTTTTGGCTTCTGATTCATATCTTTTAGCTTAAGATAAATTCAGTTAGTATTAAAATTACTCTCGTTAGTACTATTAAAAATTACTCTCGTAATATTTGAATGCTTCCCAAACTAGCGATTTCACCATTCACACATGTTCAGATAGTCCCATTACTTTAATCATTACAGTCTCCACATTTTCTGTTATCATTGTTGTTTGTTTAAATCACCATTTCATTTATTTACCCTGATTTATTTAGTTAATAAACATATTTAACCGTATGTCGTTGTCTGTGCAGGTTTGTTTTTAATGTGGAGAACCGATGGAAACTGTAGAAATCACTACTTCATTTATGAGATTGAATACATTGATTTAAAATTGATTATAATTGTTACAAGTTAACCTTGTTAAGTCGGATTTGATTAATTCCCTCTGGATTATTCAAATAGACAAGACATCGGAGGTGGTGCCCCATTAACTACATTTATTATTAGTGTATCTCCTACACCTACATCACATGACCCACACCAGTTTGCTTATCATGCTGATTTGCTGATCTGGAGCATGCACACTACTGCAAATCATTAGCCTGAGTCATAGTTTTAGTTTTAAATTATTATGGTAATGTATTGTGTGTATTTGTTGTGTTCGTGTTATGGGATCCCGGAGAAACGTAACCTCATTTTTGCTGCATTTCTTTTGTTGTTACAGCTAAATGACAATAAAGCTTTGATTGATTGATTGATTGATTGATTGATTGATTGATTGATCGATCGATCGATTGAAGCAGCTACATACCCTTATCCCTACTTAATGTTGACTACAAGATCCTGTCAGAAATTCTTGCCCTCCGCCTCCAACATGTTTTACCACCAGTGTTGGGGATAACTTGTTACAAAGTAATCCGTTAGACTACTCAGATTTCTTTGATGTTGTAACAAGGAACGTAAAGCATTAGTTCTGCAACTCAAGTGATCAGTTATTTGGTTTGTTTTTCCTAAAAGTAATCCATTATTGGGAAAAAATGCTATCTATTCCTTTCCTTTTGTCACCACAAAAATAAAATAAAATGCACTTTAATCGTATTTGTGCTTTTATCATTTTTATGTAAGCCCTAATAGTTTGCGGGTTCATTAGTTGCATTTTTATACATGATATACTAGGCTATAAGAGCCTGTGTTGTATTGTTTTCATTGAAAAAGCTGTGTAAGCTGTGTACTTTTCAATGGCAGCAATCTTGTAACATAATAGTCACATTTAAAAGTAACATGTCATTATATCAGAGAGGTGCCATGTTGGGGAGGCGTTCCTTCCACAACACCAGGAGGCTTTTAAATATACTTAACATGCCCAGCTCCAGCAATCTGCTCGCTGGATGCTGAGAAGCCTTTGACAGGGTAGAATGGAAATATCTTTTTGATGTAATGGAAAGATTTGACCTAGGTCCTGATTTCATCTCTTGGGTTATATTGTTATACTCCTCCCCTGTAGCATCAGTGCAAAAGGCCAATATAATCATGTCTCTTTTCCAGCTTAACCATTACCCTTACCATTTCTACTTGCCATTGAGCAGCTGGCCATTTGGGTGCATTCTGAGGAGAATTTTGAAGGCATTACCCGGCTGGAAAATGTACACAAATTGATGCTGTATGCCGATGTCTTAGTTTTATATGTATTGAATCCAGCTATGTCTCTCCTGGTGGCAATTTTAAACACTCTGAAACAATTCAGCCAGGTATCAGGATACAAACTAAATTTTGGAAGGAGCAATATGCCTGCGGTAAACAAACTAGCTAAGGTGGGTTTCTCAAACTTTTTGGGGCAAAGGACCCCTTACTGGGGAGAAAATTTTCCAAGGACCCCCTCATAATACTCACACTGATTGAACATATGTTTACTGCCATTTGTACTCCCAGATGCTGCAGGAATTATTCATTTTATTTTAAACTTTTCAACCTAAATACTTAAGGCAAGTTTCATAGAAATCAACTTAAACAAATTCAATTTAAATAAATAAATGTTAATACCATTTCAATACTTTTAAACACAGGGTCATTTTTATTCAAATTACATTTTGACCTCACGGCATTTCTAATTTTCAAGTAACAGATCTTAAGAAAGCTTTCAGCTTTCAGAAAATGAACAGTAGCAAGACTGGCAAAGTAAAACCAGTTAAAAGCTTACTTAAGTGGTTTAACCATAACATGATGAACTTATTGCCACTTATTCAAATTATTGGCAGAAAACTGAACATCATAACAGTTTTAGTAATCAAGCCTAGTCATAAATATTTGCAATAGGCTTTATCAAAGTCTTATCACACACAAATCAATTCACACATCACTCACATCTATAACTCACTAAATTAGTGAGAAGGATGAGCCTGTCTCTCACAACACAGTTTCTCTATTCTTGGAGTGATGGTTGACAAACAGACTCCAAGATCATCCTCCACTTGTAAACGAGCCCCGTACTTATTCTTCATTGCAGTCAAAGTGGAAAATGATGATTCACAAAGGTACATTGTAGGAAAGGGGAGCAATATTTGCATGGCCTCAGCAGTGAGTTCGGGATACTCATGTGAGAGGGAGAGCCAGAAGGTTGCAAGATTAAGCTGCTGGAATCGGGCCTTCAATGTCCTATCACAGGATAACTCCAACAGCTGCTCTTCTGCCTTACCTGTCAGGCCATTTGCTGTTGCAGCTGGTGCAAAGGGATTATGCACCCAGTCCCAGGCATCAGTGTTCACATCGGAGAAGTATGAGCTGAAGTGTTCGCTCAGTGATGTGAGGTGTGAGGTGGCGACCTTCCTCACTGTGGCCACAGACAAGTTGTTTGTGTGGAGAAACTCAGTCAGTTGGGGGAACATGTCTGTTATTCCGTCTTGTATCCTCCTTCTCCATAGGTCTATTTTCTTTATGAAGGCAGTGATTTTGTCGATGACTTCAAGGATGGATGTGTGGCCTCCTTGGATGGAGAGGTTGAGGCTATTCAGTATGTTGAATATGTCGGCAAGATATGCCAACTTGGCCATACTCTCCGGGTCTGTAAAACCTGTGCGATGTTGGGTTTTTCCTCTCTCATAAACTCTGCCATTTCTCTGCTAAACTCAAACACCCACTGCAAAACTTTACCACGAGAGAGCCCTCACACCTCACAGTGATATAGCAGTGCGTCATGTCCAGCATCCATATCCCGGCAAAGTTGTCCAAACAAACGTGACTGCAGTGCCCTTGACTTCACAAAATTAACTGCAGTCACAGCTGTGTTCAAAACAGAGTGAAGATCTGGTTCCATGTCTTTGGAAGCGAGTGCTTGCCTGGGTAGCATACAGTGAGTAGCCATAATCCTCTGATTGACAGACTTTATCCGCGCCGTAACTGCACTCTTTCAGCCGGTCATCACCGCTGCGCCATCCACACAAACGGCCACACATTTTTCCAAGCTCAGTCTCGCTTCAGTCATGAAAGCATCCAGAAGTCTGAATATTTCCTCACCTGTTGTCCTGCCTGGCACCTCCTTGCAGAACAGAAAGTCCTCCAAAATGTCTCCTTCCCAGGGATAGCGCACCAAAACAATCAATTGAGCTGCACTGGAAATGTCTGTTGATTCGTCCAACTGAATTGAAAATTGCTCACATGAACGCAGTCTATCCAGTAGCTGTGACTGAATGTCAGCCGATAGTTCTTCAATTCTCCTTCTCACAGTGTCATCTGAAAGTGGTACAACTTTCAGTTTATTAGCTGCCTCTGTCCCAAGCATAGCTTCACACATTTCAACTGCTGCTGGAAGAACAAGTTCTTGTCCAATTGAGTGTGGCTTCTTACTTTTTGCGATCTGTTGAGCCACCAAATAAGAAGCCCTCTGTGCTTTTTCTGAAGTTGTGGCCAGGTTCACCAGTCTTGTTTTCTGATACATGTATTCCTCACTCTTTCGATGGAAAAAATCTTTAGTTTTGTCCTTAAACTCTGGGTGCTTTGTAATCAGATGCCACTTTAGCTTGGTGGGCTTCATGGCTTCATTTGCTAGCACCTGAAGACACAACACATTTTGGTCTTCCATCGCTGCTCTCAATAAAACCAAGCTTGCGATAACTGTTGTCATATTTTCACAGTTTAGCTGGTTTGCAAATCAAAATAAAAATGTCTTTGGGCTAATAAACCGGTGTGCATGCACAAGGAAATCCTACAGCATCCTGAATTGTCAGGTGGCCTTGCCCATCCCAGTTTCATAAAATATTACTGGGCAGCAAATATTCAAAAGCTTCAATATTGGAATCAACCAGCCTGCCTGGGCCAAAATGAAAGTGTCCTTAGCCCAGATTTCATTATGGTCATGGCTGTGCTCCCAATTGCCTGTGTCTGTCTCTACTATCAGCATTAATCTTGTGGTTACTCAGTCTCTGAAAATATGGAAGCCATTTAGAGAACATTTTGGTCTGCACAGGTCTCCTACTCTTGCCCCAATAATTAACAATCACCATTTTAAGCCATCAAATATACAGTAGATTCTGCATTTCGACTTCGGTTCGACAGGGGCATAACATCATTTAACAATTTATGTGACAAGGAAATCTTCATGTCCTTTTCAGACCTGTCAACAAAATGTGATGAAATGTGATTCCAGCATCAAACTTTTTTTCACTCAATTTTCTCACCAGACACTTTATTCAGAAATCCCAATTTTCTAAATTGCCCTCTGAAAACATTAACTGACACTTCTTACTGTAGATCCCAATCAGAAAAGGATTATTCCATATATCTAGGACTCCATGGACTCTGTCAGCAGTTTTTCGCCATCAGACTAAAGAAGGATGGGGGCAGGATTTGGGATTTTGCATTGATGATGAACAATGGGGCAAAGTGCTTGATCAAATTCATTATTCTTCTGTTTGCCCCCTACATCGATTGATTTAATGTAAAATTATAGATAGAATTTATTACACTAACCATAGACTGTCTAAAATAAATCATAATGATTGTGATGTCTCTTGCAGATGTGGTTAGTCCCCTGCAAACCTTGTTCATGCCCAAAATTGACAATATGTTGGTCCAGAAAATTTGACACATTACAAAAAGCTTATGACATAGTAATAATGATAATAACAGTAACTCAGAATCCCCTTTCTGCCATTTTTGGTATCCCACTTAACAAGGGGCTCTTGATTGTGTCTCATAATGCCATGGCCTTCAGTACTTTGCCAGTCAGACTCATTCTCATAAACTGGAAACAAGCTTTGCCCCCATCTTATGACAGGTGGAACAAGGAAGCTCTGTGTAGTGTAAAACTGATTCTCTTAAGAACTTTAACAGACACTCTGGATATTTTGCCTGATAAGTCAAATGACTGAGTCGGATTTAACTGTAGATTTTTTTGTCCCTTATAAAATATATATTTTTGATAAATTCTTTTATTTTTATTTATTTTCTAAAAAAGACACATTTTCTTTGGTTGTTCATCTCCACATTTCCCGTATTGTGTGGCTTTTTTTGCTATTTTTTCTCATTTTCTTCTTTCATTTGTTGCCTGAGGCTGAGAAGGAGCTGGGGTTGGGGGTTCTGATAAAAAAAAAAGCAGCGATTGATCTGAATGATCTGGCTTTGTACTTCTGCTTTTTTTTTTTTTTTTTTAAAAATTGATATTCCAATGTTGGTGCTCAAAAATGGGAAGTTTCCACCACCACATCTTCATTAGAAAACAAAAAAATGGTGAAAATGAAGACAAGCTGGCTGATGTACTATGAAACAAACAATAGGCTTTACTTTTTTAGCTGCAAGCCATTATCCCAGAAAAATATAAATGGCACCTAGAGAGGCTGAGGGGTACAACTGACACACTACACAGACAAGACAATGCCAACTCTCTAAAAGAAGCAGAGCTCATGGCCATGTTTGACCCAGTTATGGGGAATCATGTCGCTGAGATGAAATTAGGAGCAAACCACACTTGATATCTGAAAAGAAGTTATACAGTGAATCAATATATTATTAAATAATTTTGGATAACACCCCTGATGTTAGCCACAACAAACAATTATCAGTGATGATTCACATTGTCACAATGAATTACACACTACAGATTAAAGAACATTTAATGGGGTTCCTTTTGGCAGAGGAGTCTGAGAAACTTGTCATTTCTGATATTACAAAGGCTTCAGGAACTTGTCAGGAATTCCTCCTTTGAGGACAGCGGAGGACAGTCCCATGATGTTGCAAATAAGAAAGGAAAGGATTACAAGCAATGCACCCTGAAGCCTGGTGGTAGCTGATGCAGCAAAAAGCTATACAGATGCCTCTTGCTACTTTGGCCACCTTCCAAAGCTCTTCACACTGTTCAGCCTCCAGAAAGAGATGGGATCAGTGGCGTATCCAGGACATTTTCACTGGGGTGGCCAAGATGGGACACAAAGCTAGTGTATGGTGGCCATGGCATAGCAAAGTTTAATACCACGTACGCAGCTGACCGCGGTTCGAATCCTGGCTGGACGTCCTTTGCTGCATGTCACATCCCCTCTCTCTCCAATGATTTCCTGTCTTGTAACTGTCAAATAAAGGTGTCTATGCTGGTAAAAAAAACTTTTTAAAAAAAGTCATTTTTTTAAATTCCATTTCCACCTATCACAGTCCTCAGGAATCTCTGGTTATTTTAACATGTCTATTTTTAATCAGCAATTATGTTCAGGATAGGGTACAAATTTTCTAAGAGCCATTTCCTTGGAGTGGATTAAAGTCCTCATCTCTTCACAAGTTAGATTAGGGTAGCAAAATTCAACTGCTCTTAACTCATCCTATGAAATAACATTAATCAGTCATCAGCTCATCATCTGTGTCACCTGTATTGTTACCTGTGTTTGCTTTACTAATTGAGGTGCCATCTTGTGGTTACATAAAAACACAGCAATCCAGGCAACAGAACAAACCAAAAACTTCAAATCAAAGCTTAATACTTAAAGATAGGCCTTATTAAAAAGTTTATCTGTAAGCAAAAGAAACTAAGCTTGTAAGGAAAAAACAGAAATATTTGTTGTTCTTTACATGCTTAGTTTATGTTATTATTTAGCTTAGATATAATTTGTTGGAGATACTGGAATTTGATTTTTTTGGTTTGTTCTTTGCCAGGTGTGTTTTTATTTAACCACAAGATAAATTAGTAAAGCATAGAAATGTAATTCAATCACTCAATCAATCAATCAATCAATCAGTCAGTCAGTCAATTCACTTTGAAGTAATAGCTATAACTACAAACGTCAAGCAGGATCATTGTCAAATTGGGTTAGAATCAGTGTGCAAAATACAGGATGTTCGTGGGGCTCTGGAAGCCCTTAAATAACAGCTTTGACTCCATTAAAATGTTAAAAAGAAAGGAGGTGTCAACAATGTGCCTAATTATGTCTATTTATAGTATCTACAAAGGTTTATTTTTACATAACTACCGACATCTTTGATCACTTTTAATAACACAATTAACACATATTGCATCTCAAGGATTTGTGGCATTTGAATGCAATTTGCTCTGCCTCTGCCTATTTAACGTCTAAAACATGTGAACTGTGAAGATGAGCTAATTGATACAAACAAAAAGTCCTTTATCTCCAAGAGAAAAAAGTCTTTAAACAGCCCTTAAATCACAGAGCAAATAAATAAATCACAGCTTGTTCTTGTGTTATAGCTTAAATAAAATACTTAAATCTAGACTGTCACTATATTTCACACACTGGTTGGTCAAATACATAACATTAGCTCTATTGAACACACACATCTGCAAAAAACACCCTCAGTCTTCAGTCCAGAAAACAGCATTTAATATTTCATGGCGGTATCCAAATAACAATAAAAAAAAAAAAAAAAACGCTAACATTAAAGGCTTAACTTGGTTTGCAGTCTGCTAAGCTAGGCTAGCTTAGCAGCTAGTTCGTCTTTTAGCTAGCAGCTAAAAGACGAACTACACTGCACTAGCTAGCTTAGCTAGCTAGCAGCTAAAAGACGAAGTTTTCCTACACATTCAGAGGGAACTACGACACAACTAAACATTAAATTACCATACCTCTCAATCGACAGATTTCAGCGTTTTTATCCAGCAGTTGACGTTGTCACTGTGACCGTCCTCCTGTTTCATTAACGACCAGACCAGCAGCAGCAGCAGCAGATGCAGCATGCCGTGCTCATCTCTCATGGCTCATCTATCAGACCTGCATGGCCAGACGTCCGCTGAGCAGAAATCAGCTCTCACAGCCTCAGTACGACCATTACTGTGTTAGTTAAAAATGTAAAACTGGCCCTAAATCAGCTGATCAGCTGTCATCATATATATGCTATATGCAAAATGGTTTAAGTCGTCTCCATGGTAACCACAGACTCCTTGCGTTTTTCTGTACAGTCAGCGTCATCATTGAAAACAACTTTTTCATTTGTGTTAAGCGCCCTATAAATCAGGTTTAACTCTGCCACGTATGGAACATCAGTTTTCAAATGCAAAAGTAATTTCCTTGATTGCCCAAGCTAAGGTGGGAAACAGTATTATGGTGTACTTTATGTATAATGATGGTGGAAATACTCTGTGGGTCTGCATATGCACCAGTACAACTGTATAAAGGAGATGGCATTAAAATCTTGCCTGAAGAGTGACTGCTTCCCCTTGTCTTTTACCAGGTAATGTTTTGTCCATTTTGTGGAGGGAACCTTCAACCCGTTCTGTCATATTGTGGCTCATGTGGCAGAAATATTCGGTTTTTAAGGAGTCATCAAGATGAAGGTATGTTTTGCTCTGAAAGTTGGTCATTCTATATACATTTCTGACTTTGTACTGTTTATTCACCATTCAGTAAATATAGATGAAAATAAAGATTATGAATACAGTGCATCTTCTAGTCTAAGATCTAGTGTCTCATTCCTTCCCCTCAGATCCTGAAACCACAACGGCGGATGAACTTATCTTTAAGTATTTCACAGAAGGCCACAGTTATGAAGTAATAATAGACTTCCTTGCAACCAAACACAATATTTCACTGAGTCTTAGCACTTTAAAAAGAAGACTACAATATGTAGGCCTGACCAGGAGGATCATTGCTCAAAATTACATGCAATGTATAGCTGAGTTTGGAGTTGTTCCAATGCGCCTCCGCACAGACTGTGGCACAGAAAATGGACTGCTGGCAGCACTTCACTGTTCCTTGAGATCAGTGCATGCAGACGAATTTGCAGGAGCCAAAAGCCACATGTATGGCACTTCAACATCCAACCAACGCATTGAAAGCTGGTGGTCCTACTTTCGGAAACAAAGGTTTTTGTCACATATGGTTAATTCTTAATTGATTTATGCTCCATCTTGACATTTCTGTATTTACTGTATGTGATTATACTGATCTATACTCACTTTTACTTGGTGCTTTATCTGCTGTACATATTTAGTGTCAGCTTGAGACTACTTGTGCTCACTGTAAAATTGCTCACATATAACAAACACAGCTTCTTAAACCATTTAAAAATTGCAGTACACCTTTAGGGGGCAACTTCAACCATTGATGAGTGTTTTCTCAGGGTCAAGGTACAACATTATAAAATGTGTGTCCTTTAACTAGGAGTCAGTTTTGGATGGATCTGTTCAGTGACTTGAGGGAGAGGCACCTCTTCAATGGCAGCTATGGACACACAAGTTTGGTGCGATACTGCTTCCTGGGTGTCCTGCAGAAAGAACTGGACGAATACAAGCAACTGTGGAACACTCACACTATTCGTCCTGTTCGCCAATCCCAGTGCCCATCTGGTAAACCAGAGGCTATGTACCACGTGCCTCACAGGTGAGTATTGCATTGTCATGTTAAAACAGAAAGATAATCGGGCGGCTGTGGCTCAGGATGTAGAGCCCGTTAATCGGAAGATCGGTGGTTCAATCCCCGGCTCCTCCAGGCTGCATGTCTAAGTGTCCTTGGGCAAGATACTGAACCCCGAATTGCCCGTGGTGGCTATTCCACCAGTGTATGAATGTGTGTGAATGCTAGTTTCTGTTTGTGCACTTAGGCTCAGTGTATGGATGTGTGTGAATGGTGAATGTGATGTAGTGTAAAAACGCTTTGAGTGGTCGCAATGACTAGAAAGGCGCTATACAAATAGAGCATTTACATTTAATGCTTTCATTACAAAGCATACATGCATAGTACAGTAACATCCCAGTACAATAACGTCATTATTCATTCATTCATTATTCAACTCTTCCCACCTCCTGCTAGTCTCTGCCTCCATGCCATTAGGCAAAGACTCCAAAATTAAGGTCAACACTACCAGAGTGCACATTAGCTTTTCTTTCGTCTCTTTGAAACATCTTGCTGCCAATGAAACTACATACATGCAAACTACAAATACAATTAGTAGCACTTTGCTCTATTTTATTTGTTACTTTAGATGCTGATGACTTTTAATATGAAGTCATCTTGTGTCTCTGCATCCTTGTCCTGTGATAAACAATGGAGACCGTTGGAATGGCAATAAAACTAAAATATGCATGAAAGGAGTTTTTGTGATTGTCAGTGAATGTGGACTTTTTTTTGTACTTCCTCCTAGATTCAACGGAAGAAATTGTGGATTCCCTACATCTGCACAAGCCCTAGCCAGTTCGACGCCCTCATGCCCCTGCCAGCAACTCCTGGTGGAGATGATGAACAGCAAACTTGCTTTGAAGAACTGCAGCGACAAAGTGGATTGTTGCCTCCTCTACAATGGGAATGTGCTGTAGAGAACTACATCACCCTGAAGAACATGGCTGATCTGTAAGATGGTAAGACTGTAAAATACACACAACAAAACCTTTTTCATGACTTTGAATACAATGTAAACAGAAAAGTCAGTCTGGGAGTTTTATTTTATTATTTTATTTTCAATAGAAATGCAATGAGTGTGGCTTAAATTCTATAAAATGCATGAAGTATATAGCAGTTATTCAATAAATCTGACAAACTAAAGAATGTTATAGTCAGTGTTGCTTTCTACAAAATCATT
This sequence comes from Pagrus major, assembly GCF_040436345.1. Classification (NCBI taxonomy): domain Eukaryota; kingdom Metazoa; phylum Chordata; class Actinopteri; order Spariformes; family Sparidae; genus Pagrus; species Pagrus major. Next base: position 2,343,030 of record NC_133233.1, read on the forward strand.
AATGAGACTTCCACACTACTGCCCTGACATTTAATTGATGTGTTGTCTTTCAGACAAAACTACACAACAAAAATTGCTCCCAACGCGTGGACACTACTGTTAACGCTGTACAACTAAAAACCAAAAGCATATTATTTTAATTATTATTTGATGAGCTCTTTGCACCTTCAACTTACTGCTTACAGCCAATTAAACCATGGTAGCACTGACAATACAGTGATTTTCACTTTAATCAAAACTAGTTTGATCTGTTAATATCTGTGTAATTACCGTGTCAACAAAACATGGATATTTGCAAAACTAGTCCCAACGTGTGGACACATTAACGCAGTAGAACTACAAACCAAAAGCACATTATTTTAACAGTAGCTATTACCACATAGGTAATGCAATGACAATATAGTAATCTACTTATTGTCTACCTTTACAGGTTTGGCTCAAGATACCGACAGCTGCGGGCTGGCTAAATGCAACCAAAGATGGGGGAATTCTTTTTTTTTTTTTTTTTTTTTGAACATTCTTTTTATTGAACATTTTCAAAATTATAACAGTCCAGCACAGTGTATACAGGTCATATGAGATATGTAGCAAATCCAGAATACATCCACAGCAGTGATCTCAAAAATCCTTATTAGGTCTAACTTTTCAGGCAGTTCCCAGGTACTCCAACACCTTGCCAAACTTTGCTGTAAAAAGGTCCCTCTGACCATTAATACCAAATCTTAGTCTTTCTAGAGAAATATAGTCTGATATCAAAGACTTCCACAAACTTACTGAAGGAGGTTCATCTCCCACCCATTTGGTCATAACAGCCTTTCGGCCCAACATAAGCAAAAAATGTACAGTGTTCTTATGTGATCTTAGTGATTCAGGGATATATCCCAATACACATGATATTAGATTAGGCTGTAATTGCTGCTTGATTATCACACTAACCTCATCACATACAGTTTGCCAAAACCGTTGAATCTTTTCGCATTCCCAGAGGCAGTGAAATCTTGTCCCTAAAATAGTCTTACATTTTGGGCAGTTTGGAGAGGCCTCTGGTGTATATTTACTATACATGTATGGAGATATATAGACATTTTGTAAGATATTATATTGCATTTCTCTGAGTCTGTTACATATGGATATTTTCGAAGGTAGAAGTAGAATTTCCTCCCATATTTCAGTGTCTATTGTTGTTTTCAACTGAGTCTCCCATGATTTCCGTAGGAATGATAGTCTGTCTGTATTCAAATGTTGCAGCTTGGAATAAAATTTGGAGACAAAGTGACCTTGTTTAAGACTATCTAAAAGAGTCTTTTCTAATAAATTAAAGTCATCTGGAAAATTGAGAGTTTCCATTTTAGTATATACATAGTGTCTGACCTGAAGGTATTTGTAAAATTCTTTTGTTTGTAGTTTGTATGTAGCCTGTAATGATTCAAATGTTTTAAATTTCCCCCTATCCCAAAGGTCATAAATATGGTAAATTCCTGCTTCATACCAGTTCTGAAAGTTAGATCCAATGCCCCCTCTAGTTAAATCAGGATTATCAGTCATTGTTGTTAAACAACTCAATTTATGTTTAGTCCCAAATAATTTCCGTAGAGAGTTCCAAGTATTACCCACATTAGTAATTAAAAAATTGTCTTTCGCCATAATTGGTAATTCACTCTTGCGTTTATCAAGTAAGTTGACAAGAGAGTATGGTTTGGAGAAGGTTGCTTCAATCTCAAACCATGGTGGTTTCGGTTGAGCAGTTGCCCATATTGAGATAATTCTGGCTTGCATTGAGATTGTATAGTTTGTAATGTTGGGGAGGTCCCATCCTCCTTGTTCTTTTGGTAGTTGTAAAATATCTAATTTAATTTTAGGCTTTCTGCCTAAAGTCAGAGAGAGCTTTATTTATATCTTTAATGTTGTTTCTCTTCAGAACTATGAAAAGCATAGATAGAGGATACATAATTTTGGGGAGAATTATCATCTTAATAAGATTGACTCTGCCGAGGAAGGATACAGGAAGCTTCTTCCAACTTAACATCTTGTCCTTAATGTGTTTTACCATGGGGTTAACATTTTCAGCATAAAGTTGACTAATTTTAGGTGTTATTTTAACCCCCAGGTATGTGAATCCATGTGGTGCCCAGCGAAAGGGTTTTACAAAGTCAGGTTCATATTCATACAAAAAACCGAGAGGCATGATTTCAGATTTTGTAAAATTAACCTTATATCCAGAGATTTGACCGAACTCTTTCACACAGTTGATTAGCGCAGGTATTGAGTTTGATGGGTCTGTTAATGTCAGGAGGATATCGTCCGCGTACAGTAGAATTTTGTGCTGTGTTGTTCCTATCACTGTTCCTTTGATATTGGAGTTTTGCCGGATAGCTATTGCTAATGGCTCTATAGCTAAAGAAAACAACAGAGGTGATAGTGGTGACCCTTGAGCTGTACCTCTGTTAAGTTGAAATTGGGCGGAAATTAGACCATTTGTTAAGACAGAGGCAGTGGGCATTTTGTATAAAAGCTGTACCCATCGAACAAAATCTGATTGAAAGCCAAATCTTTTCAACACTTCAAGCATGTATTTTCGCTCAATGCGATCAAATGCTTTCTCTGCATCCATCGTTACTATAGCACTTGGAGTTTGATGAAAATTAAGATAGTGAATAATATTAATCAAACGTCTTGTGTTATTTGATGAAGTACGTCCTTTATAAACCCTGTTTGGTCTGCATTAACTATATCAGTCACCACTCTTTCTAGTCGATTAGCCACTATTTTTGAGAGTATCTTAACATCCACTCCAAGTAGGCTAATCGGGCGATAAGAAGCGCATAGTTCTGGATCTTTCCCTTTTTTGGGTATAACTATAATATGAGCTAAGTACATAGATTTTGGGAGTTCGTCCTCTTCAAAAGATCTGTTGAACATACGTTGTAATAGTTTGTTAATTTTACTTTTCATCTTTTTATAAAACTGTACGCAGAATCCATCAGCCCCTGGACTTTTATCTGACTGGAGTGAGGAGATTGCTTCATCAAATTCTGTTAATGTAACAGGTCCTTCCAACAGTTTAGCTCGTTCATCTGTTAGCTGAGGCATCTGTAAGCCATCTAAAAAATTATTACTGTTAAGTGTATCGTTGTCCAATTCTGAGGTGTACAACGTTTCATAAAATTTTTGAAAGCATTCATTAATCTTTTTATTGTTTGTTTGACGGATTTGATCCTCATCAGATATTGCAGAAATAAAAGGTTTCTGGGGAGAGTTTCTTGCAAGACGAGCTAATAACTTATTTGGCTTATTTCCAAATTCAAAAAATCTTTGTCTAGCAAACAAAATATCAGACTCAGCCTTCTTTGTTAGTAAATTAGTCAACTGTAGTCTTGCCTCCTTTAACTCTTTAAGCACCCCATCTGATTTGGATCTATGAAAATCTTCCTCTAATTTTTTGATTTTCTTTTCAATTCGTGATTGTTCTTGAGTGCGCTCTTTTTTCTTCTGGCTAGAGTATGATATAATCATGCCTCGCATGTAAGCTTTATAAGCTTCCCACACCAATCTCGGATCAGAGTCATTGCAGTCATTTACTTCTAAATAGAGGTCTGTCTGTGTTTCCAAGAATTTGATAAAATTATCGTCACGAAACAGTGAAGCGTTAATTTTCCAAGAATATGATCGCTCTGCGGGCCTAAGAGGCTGCATTTCCAGAGTGACGGGAGCATGGTCTGAAAGGGCAATGGATCCAATGCCAGACTGTTCTATCAAATGGGCTAGGTGTTCAGATATAAATATATAGTCAATTCGTGAGAATGACACGTGAGGTGGAGAATAAAATGTGTAATTTTTGTTATTGGGATTCATATATCTCCAGCCATCTAACAGGTTAAATATCGCAAGAAAACTTTGTAGTGCTCTGCCAGATTTTGACTGATCTTTATGAGGGGGGTCTCTATCTAGAGAGGGGGAAAGATAACAATTAAAATCACCTCCAATTATCATATTTGTACAGTCCATTTCAGCAATTTTACTGAGTAGGAAGGCAAAAAAGTCTGCGTCATAAACATTAGGAGCATAAACATTTCCTAACAGTACTGATTCTCCATATAGTTCTCCTTTTACTAAAACTATCCTTCCGTCTGTATCTTTATAACTATTTTTAGCTGTAAATGGCAACAATCTATGAACTAATATAATTGCACCCCTTTTATTTGTAGAATAAGATGTAAAATATACCTGTCCGACCCATTCCCTGAGATATTTTTTGTGCTCCTCCTCATTCAAATGGGTTTCTTGGAGGAATGCAACCTGGACATTTTCCTTTTTAAGATAGTTTAGGACCGCTTTTCTTTTGACAACATTATTGGAGCCCTTGATATTCCAGGTACAAAACTTAATATTCAAAGTAATGTAACATTATATCATGCTGTATAGTCTCGTTTACCTTATAACATAATTTGGATATGCTTTTAATCTGAAATCCTGCCTGGACAAAAAACAAAAAACACAAGAACAATCCAAGCAAAAACAACCTAAAGCTCGGATAAGACCTACCTAACGTGGCTGAGCCAAGAAAAACAAAAAACAAAAGCCTTGACATACTCCAGCTATACCAGTACAGCTGAGGGGGCAAAAACAACAAAGTGAAAGAGAAAAAAAAAAAAGAGTGTCAGGTCTCTCCATCTGGATTCTGTCCTTACCATAATGCCAGCATGTCAATGACTGTGTAGATAATAGTAGTGAACCGCAGCTCAAGTAAACTGAGAAATACCCGTGTACAAGTGTGTTTAAATTTAAGATGAACAGAAGCTATCTTAATGTCATATAGTACTCACTGTCCATTCAGTCCATCCATCCAGTCGTTCTTTATTCATTTGTATAAGCAGTCATTTTTGAGGCAGATGATACCATTTACCTGATTACAGGTGGATTGATACAGTCACTGGGTAGTCGGGAGTGTCTTCACGTAGTCGTTGATTTCTTTCATTGTGGAAAGGGAGATCGGTTTTCCATTTGGAGGGAGAACCTTAATTACAGCTGGATACGCAAAAGCGTATTTGATCCCCGCTTCCCGAAGCCTTCTGCGCGCGTCTGCAGATTCTTGTCTCCGCTTTACAATCTCCGCAGAAAAGTCCTGGTAAAAAGACACTACTCGACCATCCATCGTAACTCTGCCCTTGTTTCTTGCTGCGCGTAAGATCCTCTGTCTGTCCGTGTAGTCGTGAAGCCTCACCAGGACCGCGCGGGGGTCCTGTCTGCCGGTGGATCCCACTGGAGGTCCCACACGGTGAGCTCGTTCTACTTTCAGCCGCTCCCCTTGCATGTCCATGTTCAAGACCTCGGGAATCCACTTTTCAAAAAACACGGGTGGATTCTTGCCTTCAGTGCCTTCTTTCAGTCCAATAATTCTGACGTTTTGTCGTCGACTCTGGTTCTCATAATTCTCGAGTTTTTCCATTGCCTTTTTCAGCGCTGACTCCACCGATTCAAGCCGTGGTGCATTAGCCGTTGCATTATCCTCCAAGTCGGACACTCGTTGTTCCACCGTCCCCAGTCTGTCCACTAGCTTGTCTAGCTTTTCTGACAACTCTGTGACTGGTTTCAAGATATTAGCGAGTTTAGTGTCAAGCATCTCCTCAATATTACGCGTCACCTGCTGAACCACTGTGCCATCGCTAGTAGGGCTGGCGGACTCTTTTCTGGGCTCGGTACAGGATTCTGGCTCTTCTTCGTTAGCTAGCTCTGGCTCTGTTTCGTCGTCTTGGTTAGCTAGCGCTTCGCTAGCCGCCGACTTGTTGCTCTTTTTCCGAGTATCTCTTTTTTTGGGCATAATGAAGAAGTTTTCCAGCGACATGTCCAGCGTCTATGTAGGTTTAGCGATAGTTTAACCACAATTTTAGCAACGGGTAAACCAGAGATATTGTTTTAGTTAAATCCAGTGAGGAGACCTACAGCGGTACGTCTATCCTCCTCGATGCATCACGTTCAATTCTTAATCCCAAAGTTCATATTTGCCTTGAATGTGTTGTAGTTGTCCAAAGGAGGCAGCTTTAAAGTGTTGGTACATGTATTTGCCATAGGGAGTTTTGAACTGCTAAGAAACTGAAGGCATGGCTGAGGTTCCATACCAGCAGGAGGCATGCATGGCACACCCGTGGCAAACATGAAGACATCCTCCAGGGTTACCGCACTGTTATTTTCTGAAAGTAGAAAGCATTGGAATCAATTTACTGTAAATAGTATGCACAACAACACTGAGACTTTCTAAGTCATTCATTCTCATTGTAATTTGTGTGGATATTATTGGACAATTTAGAAGAAATAAACCAACCTTCACAATCGAGAAGGTAGTCCGCCCAGAAACTTCTTGTTTTGTCCTCCTGGACCCTCTTGTTGCTTCCATCTGGACTAAGCTCTGGTCGGAACAGATTTTCCATGTCCGCAGCAGATAACTTTTTATCCGAATGGCAGAGGACAGGTGTCAGCACCGTTGGATGCTGCTGCAGCGCTGTTAAAAACTGCAAGCTGGCAAGTCCGTCCTTGAATCTGAAATACAATAACAGGTTGCCTGAAAAGTTAAATGTACATTTTGTAGCAGCTACTAAGCATTGGAATGAGACAGCAACTCTATGTGTTTATCCTGAACAATTACTGTATTTACTTTTTTTGCAACAACAGTAATAAAATAAAACTACCTTTCAATTACGCTGTGGTTCCTGACAATTATGTACCACCTGAGGTACTCCTTCACAATCGAGGGCTTTTCCTCCACCGACTTACAGTTTTTTTCAGTGACTAACAAGCGTTTGTCCAATCAGTTAACACATTTTCGAAGCTCTAAACACAATTAGCACAGCATCGGACTTCTGTGGCCATACCATTCACACATTTCATGTCGTTTTCACACAATATGCAGTCAGTGAACACATTTCCACAATGCTTACATTTTCTTAAGAGACACGCGATACCTCCCAACAAAATTATGGATTGTTTTTGTATTATTTACAAATGTTAACACACAACATGCCACAATAGCAAAAACAATACTCCAAACCTTAGATACAGTATAAAATCCTCTACTTCTGCACTGATATAAGTTCAAAAACAATATATCTCAGCTGATAATGAACTAGCAATTGAATAATTGACACACAGCTGATTTATGTGGGGTAAATTGGGCCAACTACAGCTGATTCCAATGATTTCAGCTGCATTGATAACTATAAAAGGAGGACTTTGAGGAGTGATTTCTCTTGGAAGCAGTAAAAAGAAAAACATTGTAATGTCTGGACGAGGAAGAGTACGAAGGAGAGGTGCAGGTGTAGTGAGAGGTGTAGTGAGGGGGGCAGGTGTAGTGAGAGGTGTAGTGAGGGGGGCAGGTGCAGTGAGAGGTGTAGTGAGGGGGGCAGGTGTAGGAGCAGGCCCAAGGAGAGGGCAAGGTAGGGGTATAAGAATGCGTGGTGGTGGCATTCCAAGGGCTACAAGAACGGTAGTCAGTGATGAAATTCGTGCCACTATCATTGACCATGTCATCAACCATGGTCTTTCACTAAGAGAGGCTGGTGAAAGAGTGCAGCCCAATGTGAGGCGGTCAACAGTTGCCTCCATTGTACGCATTTTTCGACAAACCAACAGGTATGTATTGCATTTTACATGGATTATTTGTATTCTCACTTGACATGTCAATACAGTAAGGCCATACAGAAACGCTAACATAGAATTTTTTGTCCCTCTAAAGGATGCAACGTCTTCCTCCCTCTGGGGGAAGAGGAAAGCTCCTCAATAATGATCAAGAGCTTGCCATTGTGGAAATGGTAGTTGCAAATAATGCAATAAAACTCCATGAACTGCAAACTCGGATTGTAGAAGACAATGACATGTTTGAAAATGTTGACAGTATCAGCCTCACAACAATTGCACGGACATTATCCAAACACAGAGTGCGGATGAAGCAGCTCTACACTGTTCCCTTTGAGAGGAATAGTGAAAGAGTCAAAGAGCTACGGCAACAATACATCCAGGTATAGTGAATATTCAATTCAATCTTCAATTCTAAAAGCTTTGCACTTTGCAAGCAGGTAACCTAGACAGTACAGCACTGTAATTGGTTACAGCATAGTATGGTGTACAGTAATGACATGATTTGCATTTGAAACTTTGTTTCAGAGAGTTATGGAATTGGAGGCCAACCAGGCACCTCATGAGTTCATCTACCTTGATGAGGTGGGATTCAATCTGGCCAAAAGGCGTCGTCGTGGACGAAATGTTATTGGACAAAGGGCCACAGCTGATGTGCCAGGACAGAGAGGGGCAAACATAACAATGTGTGCGGCGATTTCAAACGCAGGATTGCTGCTTCACAGATGTCAGGTTGGACCCTACAATACAGAGCGCCTCCTTGCCTTTCTTGATGATCTCCACCATCACCTCATCCCACAGCAGAATCAAGAAGGTGAAAACATGAGGACCTTTGTGATCATCTGGGACAATGTGGCATTCCATCATTCCCAAGCAATTACAGCATGGTTTGAAGCCCACCCAAGACTAGTGCGTCTGTTCCTTCCACCCTATTCACCTTTCCTCAACCCCATAGAGGAGTTCTTTTCTGCTTGGAGGTGGAAGGTTTATGACCATCAGCCACATGACCAGATGTCCCTCCTTGAAGCCATGGATGCTGGCTGCAGGGAAATCACAGCTGATAACTGCCAAGGGTGGATCCGTCATACTAAACGCTTTTATCCCAGGTGCATTGCCTTGGATAATATCAGATGCGATGTTGATGAAAACATGTGGCCTAACCCTGAAGACCGCAGAGATTAGATAATTACTTTAGAAATGTTGTGCTTTTATTATTTTGAGCTTTTTGCATTTTTTTTCTTTTTCAGAATGTTCTTTTGTGTTTCATGGATATTTTGTTCACTTTACTGTAAGCAGTACTGTAAAAGTGTTCTGTTCTATCCCACTGTAAACAGTACCTATATCTACTGTACCTCTTGTAGTAAACAGTAAATGAATAAAAAAATGATTTGGTTTTTAGTGGAATGCTTTTACATACAGTTCCCAACCAGGAAATTTAGTGTAGAAATGTTGTATTGCATGTTTTACATGCAAATATCTGTAAAACTGAAACAAACACAAGTCTATGCAGTAATATCAACAATAGCCAGTGTTTTGAAGCCTGGTGTACTTTGACTGACTGCATGTACCTTCTGAAGTGAAAACAAGTGTTATTCTTTGACAACATAATGTCATTGTGGGTCAGATTTCCAGTGTTTTGGTAAAGTTAGTTTGTACAGAGAAAGGTGTGTTCTATTTTGAAATGAAGAGTTAGTATATATTTAACAATATGTGTTTTTGAGAAGAAAATTATCCATTTGGCCAATTGTGCTTTGTAGGTGTGAGTCTGTGTTAAGAGTTTAGAAAAAGTATCAGAAGTATGGGTGAGTGCTTGTTAGCGACTGAAAAAAACTGTAACATGTTTGAAGCACCCTGCGGTCTGCAACATGGTGCTGTGCTGTACCATTAGGTCTTGTAGGGTCTCCAATGAGGATGCATTCTGGATCTAAAAAAAATATGAGATGAACTTTACTCATTTTAAATACAAAAAGTAATTATATATAATAGTAATATCAGAAAGATACTTTGAAAGAACATTTTAAGTGGACAAAACTGCTTACATTAATAACCAATTACTTATGATAGAATTTCACACCCTTACATCAATGACCCTCATACCTCTTGTAACACTTTCCCTATTTCTTCATCTGTAATGTCTCCTACAGTTGAGATGAAACTGGACTGCCCTGAAATGTGGCTGACCAGATCCTTTGAGAGGAAATTTGGGCCAGGTCCACCATGTACTATGGACACGGCAATCATCTTCCCTGCCAAACTATATTCATCCTCTCTGATTGCTGCTCATGAAAATGCAGAGTAATAGAGTGGTCAATCAGTTTCCATAGTAAACAAGCATGGCATAGTTGAATAATTTAGTTATTTTAAAACATTCCACACAAAATAGTACCAGTTGAATTGTAGACAAGGTAGCGACTCTCTGCAGGTCCATCAAATATGGATCGTTCGTTCAGGCTTTTCATCAGAAGTGAGAGGAATTCCCTTTTTGGTCCACCTGTATCGATACCTTCCTCAAACCTGCCAACATCATCTGAAAACTTCACTAGGAGATCCTTCATTTCGGAGAATGTTCCCCTTTTGAATCCTCTGACGGCTCCATCCCAGATGTCAGAGCGGCAGATGTTAAATCTGCTGACGGCGTGGCGGTCAATCTGGAGTGCCAGGTTCGCAATTATTTCTGATGCAGATAGCTTTTCCACCCTACCAACAGATAAATGATGAACCATGCTACTTTATTAACTTAATGCATGACAGCAGATGCAATTAACCAGAAAAAACAACCGTTTTAAGAGTAACTATTCATTTCTTACTCTGCATCCTTTGGAAAATCAAGACTGCCTGCATCACTCCTTGAGTCCTCCTCATCCTCTACTATAATGGGTGCATACAGTTGTGTGTATCTGCTGAGAAATGAGCACGCACATTTACATTGTTGATCCCATAATCAATCATGACATTTCAAATTTGTAGAGAAAAGCATAATACCTATAGCATGTAGTTTCCTTTGCAACCATTGTAGTTCCTGGGCCCTCTTCTGCATCAGAAATTAAGATCTGTATAACAAACCATAAGAGGGATTAGACTGGTGAGTAAAAGTACTTAAGGATGTAAAGTTTTTGGTATCAGATGTCCTGTTCAGAAAGAAAGACACTGCTCTAATGTAAACAAATATCATGTGGGTGTCGAAGTCTGTGTTACCTGTTACTTTATGTACCATAGGACAAATTAATTTTACAACAATATTTTAGGACAAGGCTACAGATGAACAACACACATTACAGTTAAGGAGCCACATATTACCGGAGCTGCTGAATCAAAGTCTGAAGATTCTCCCACACTATCACTGGTGCTGTTCAAGATAGGTTCAAATGGCTGGAAGTAGAAAATATAGATATTTATCACAGTTGCACTTAAGATTTGATTACAGAACAATATAAGCAATGTCAGTATGCCTCATGTGATTAACATCTTACCCCAAACTGGTAAAGGGAATACCATTTCTGACTTGCACTTAAGTCAGGTAAGCAGATATAAAATGGCAAATATTACACTTACTACTGTATCAGCCAAATTGAATTCTGCAGCACTTCTGCTTGTAATAATCACTTCAGAATCAGATGACTCTGAGTTGGATTGCTGAGCTGTGAAATACAAGATCAGACATGAGAATGGAACAATGTACTTGAGATACATATCAGTTTAAGAGAGGTATTTTGTGTGGTTATTCATTTGAGAGTCACTTACAATCAGTAAGGAAATCTTCAACCGTACAAATGTACACTGTGATGCGTTGGTAAGCCTTCCCCAGTGCCTCTTTGTAGAGTTTCAGAGAGAACGCTGTTTCTGTCCCTGGTATATTAGTTATCTTTGTACCATCAGGGTAGAGCAGAAAGTAAGGACCACTTTGTAAATTTTTGTTAAAGGCCATCAATTTTTGTTCTGCAGCTTTGCGCAATTGCTCTGCATCCGATCCTGGTGGCACAACAAGGGGTAGTACCATTCCTCTGACAGGTTTCAGCACTCCATCCTTCATCCGCATTACGCCTACTGAAATCTACAGGGAAACATAGAAGTAGGCTACTATAAACATGTTCATTGACACACTACACATACATGACAGAGTGCAAAGAGAAGTTACCTTCACTGTGTTTTCCTTCAGTGTTTCTTTTTTCTTTTTGAAACACGATTGTCTCTCCTTCTCCTTTAAACAACGGAAATTCTGGAATGAAGCCAATGCACTTCTTCCTGTGGTTCCTGCTTCAAAGACAGTCCAATCAAATATGATTAAGACAGTGCGTGTATTACTTAAAACCCTTTTGTTCACTCATCCAGCATTTTGATCTATACTCATACTATACAGTACTGAATATGGACAGGGTAAGCCTAATTAAAAAATAATGAATCTTTGAAATGTTACCTTCACTTGTGCCAGGCTTATCGGCATCATACATGAATTTGATATTCTTGCCACATGAACTGCAGAATGCCGTTTCAGGATGCAGGTAAGATCCACAAAAAGGACAATACATTGTAATCTGTAATAAAAAAACAGAACCATTAGGCTAGCGCCCAGAATGTAAAAATGAATTCACTAAACATTAATGGTATGGCACATACAACACTAACTAGGCCTCTATTGACTGGAAAGGATGAAAGGAAACAATGATAAGATTAATGTTTTGTTTATCAATGTGCTCTGCATCCTGTACCACATCACCATAAGAATCATGATCAACGTTATCCTTTCTAGAGAAGTGGGGGAACATTTTTGCATTTCATAGAAATTTGTAGACAGCATTTTTGTGACTGTATAGGAAATCACAATAAAATCATGTAGCTGTGTGCTTGAAATGAAACGTAGTGTTTCCCTCTTCTCTGGGTTAACAAACTCAGAGTTGTCAGTAAACTAGGGCCCTGTAAATCAGATTTGACGCTCGAGACATAACGTTACATTATAGGACGAGCTAGTCTCGATAGCAGTATCGATAAGCTCGGACCTTATTGATTTTCGGGTTTTGAGAAATTTTGGAACCGGGTCTCGATCCCCATCCCTGGTAACGAACAATATCTTACTGTGATTTCGATGTTTCTAAAGACATACACTTCTGCGAAGGAATGGACCGTATGAATGAGGAGATGAACCGCTGTGTCAGATAGATTCTTCAGGGTCCGCAGAAGGTGAGGAATCACCAGGGGTGAAAGTAGATTTAAATTCTTGCCGGTACTATTACCAAAACCTTCATTGCCTCATATTGTTCTCTCTCTCGCTTCATGCATTTTAAAAACAGCAAAGTCAAAACCCAAACAAATAAAAACATTTCAATATTTTACTGTAGGCTACCTGTGTGGAGTAGGCAGAAATTAGAAACACTTGACAATATGATAAAATATTTATTTTAATTATTAAGGTGCTGGCATGTATGAAACATTGATAAACATCCAGAATACTTTCTGCCGTGAACACGACTGATATTCAATAAACATAAAAATTGGAACATTTTAAAGTGTCTCTTTTAACAGGCTTATGTGAAAATTTCATAACTTCAAACATTTTCAACATCCTCATTTCATACCTGAACAGTTAACAAGTCTCTGTCTTTGGACTTTCTGACATACTAAGTATCACATAAATGATTAAGAACAGATGGTCATGAGCAAAAACTCAAAGTGGATCTACCCCTCATCAAAATACATCACCTAAAAGATTTTCCACAGAGGCCATCCCCATAGCAACCGCTCTGTTTCGGAAGTAGACGCGCATGCGCATTCACGTAGTGCTGAGCGAAATCTCTGGTCGTTAGCTCATAAGCAATTTTTTTTCGAGTTGTTCTGTGTCGTTGAAATTGAATATAATAACATGAAACACAACTGTTTACTCTCCTACTGATTTTAATTGGGACATTTTACAACGAACGGAAAGACATTAAACGTAGTGCACGTTTCGAAGGCACCGGGCTCTCTCCGAGGGCAGGGGGAGAGAAGCAGGTCAAGAGCCGTGAGGAAGAGAGGGAGATGTCCGGCCAAGGCTCCGTTCAGCATGGACCAAAACTCAGCACGGATAGTTCAGAAACAATTCGGAATGAGTTAAAAGCAATTTATAAACAGACATAGTAGTGTTCAAGACTGCATATTGCTAGCGGATCTATTTTCTGACCCAAAGTGCGGCCGTGACTGGTTCTGAATGAGGGCTTCAGCAGGCAGCCGCTCTCCCCCCTCTTCCTGGTACTGCGTACCGCCACTGAATCTTTTAGTGGTAGGCAGTACCGGACCGTACCGGCTTACTTTCACCCCTGGGAATCACAGATAAACTCATAGTTTGTTGCATAAATTAACTTACAGCAGTTACCGATCTAAACTTAAACTTTATTTATTTATATAGCACCTTTCAAACATATGAAATGCAACACAAAGTGCTTTACAGGTTAACAGACCCGACCCCCACCCTTATCATAGTTAGCTAGAGAACAACGTTTCACTTACTCACTTACTATCACAGGGGCAAGAGCTGTTTTCTTCTATGAAATAGTCTGCCAGCAACAATCCGCCTCAACATCGTCACCGTTCACTTCCGTGTTTTAGGTCACTTCCGTGTTTTAGGTCACTTCCGTTGTGGGTCACTTCCGTTGTGGGTCACTTCCGTTGTGACTTTTGTATTTGTGTTGTGACTTTTGTATTTGTGTTGTGACTTTTGCATTTGTCTTGTGACTTTTGTATTTGTGTTGTGACTTTTGCATTTGTGTTGTGACTTTTGTATTTGTGTTGTGACTTTTGTATTTGTGTTGTGACTTTTGTATTTGTGTTGTGACTTTTGCATTTGTGTTGTGACTTTTGTATTTGTGTTGTGACTTTTGTATTTGGCCTGACACCTCTGGGCCACCGTAGGAATCCGCTCCGGGAGGAGATGCGGGGTTCCAGGTGACAGCAGATGCTGCGGATGTTGCCGGTGGAGGAGGGATCCGTTCGGATCGCTATCGCCAGATAATCCGTGAGGTTTTACGGCTCACTATTAACGGGAGGAGATGCGGGGAGACTGCAGATGATGCGGTGAGGATTTTCGGCTCACTGTTAGCTACTGAGCATAGGAGCTCCGACGCCATCGATAGCATATTACTCTACAACCCACCGCACAGCGGCAGAGGTGGAGATTTAAAAAACAAAAACAATTTTGTATAGTGGAGTGCAGAAGATGAATTGAGGAGTCTCAAAGCCTAGTCAGGATGCTTTCTATTGTTCCTCTGTAAAACTCAAGAAGACAAGAATTTGATTGCAGAATTTAGCCTTCTTACAATTCTAAGTAATGCCTTTTCTGTGCTTTTTATTTATTTATTTTCTACCAGGGTGGTGATGCTCTACCTATGATGTACTATATATGCAGTTAAAGAACTGTCTTTCTGGAGTGGGGAAAAACTTTGCCAGGAAGCATAGTCAATGCAGGAAAATGTTTCCTCTATAACAGATTTGGCCGGGCAAATTAGTCGCATATTATAGTAGTTCTAGCTCTCTTCATAACACACAGACACAGGTAGGTTCTTTGAAATGGGCGTTTAATGCTTGTACATGTCTTGTTTCTCATCCACATCTTAGTCAAGCAAAAAAACTTGTTGGCCACTTGTCATGAAAAGAGTTTCTTGAGTCCTTTAGAGTCCTTGGAAGGTTTCTTTGACTGCTTGCATTACGTCAGACGTAAATAATTATAAGCTTTGATGCAATTTAATGGAGCTTCAGGAGAAAATCAACTCCCGTTGGAGTGTACAGTCCTTCAATGTATCCCGCCATAGTGGCACAACAAACAAACATTGGTTCCGCATCAGAAACGTATAAACCAAAATACAGTTGCTCTTTATATTTTAGTACACTAGTGGCTATGACCCCTCATATTTTAATTTACTGTATGAGCCAAATCTAATTTATCACATTAAATGTAAATTTTAACCTTACATCAAGTCATTATTTATTTATCACATGAAATTATGAAATTGATTATGAATCAATTATCAATTGTGCACTATGAACATTGAGTATTTTATAACAGCACTTACACTCCCACCAAATCACTCATTAACTCAAAATTTGGGATTTCCTTTAAACAAGATTATAGAAGGAATTGTCTGAGTGAATGTGACCTTATGTATGTGACTTAGTTTGCCTCAAGTATAGTAACTACTTTGTGAATAGGCCTTTCGAGGTAAACTGATTTAGTAAATGGTTTTCCTTTATCATGTGTAGTGTCACTGACTAGTCACTTCAGCTTTCGCACCTTGCACCAGGGTGAGCTTCTACAACCCTTGAAAGTTTCCACTCATTCCTTGGTGAGCTGTCATCTTTTAGAATCACGTCATCTGCTTGTGAATTTCGTTTTGGGGCAGAATGATTGATGATTTCATGGTTAATACTGTATGTGGTTGGGAGTCAGAGGTTCTGGACCAATAGGATCGTGAAGATGTTCAACGCTTAGCTGCCTGCTGTTGATTATAGCCATTGTTTCATAGAGAAATGTACTCAGAGTTGTGGTGTCCAGTCTGCTTGCGGACTTCTTGAGCATGGCAGTCAGGATGTTTTGGATTGTTCGAATTTGGCGCTCCCAGACTCCACCCATGTGGCTTGCTGATTGGATGTTCATTACAAATTTACAGCTGATTGCTCGTTGACGTTCTTGATGCATTCCCTTGAGCAACTCAGAAAACACTCTCCTAGCGCCTATGAAGTTTGTTCCCTGATCACATCTTACGTACAGGCCCTCTGATAGCTACAAATGTTCGAAATGCGTTCATGAAGGCGTCTGTCATCAAGTCATCCAGCGTCTCTATCTGTACTGCTCTGGGGCATAAGCAAGTAAACAACAATCCATATCATTTTATTTCCTTTCTTCCTTCCTTTATTGTGAAGGGACCAAAACAATCAAGACCACAGTATATAAAGGGAGGAGATGTTTCAGTTCTCTCTTCTGGGAGGTCTGCCATTTGTTGAACTTCTGTAGTTCTTCTGTATCTCCTACATTTTACACACTTGTAAATGTGTGAGGAGATCACATTTCCACATCCTATGATCCATATTCCATTTGCATGCAACTCGTCCATGGTCATGCCTCTTCCTTGGTGGTGTACACGCTCATGATGATGTTTGACAAGCAGGGCTGAAACATGAGATTTCTTCGGAAGTATTGCAGGATGTTTTATGTTGTGGTGTAAGGCTGATTGGGATAGACGTCCTCCCACCCTGAGGATACTGTTCTTGTCCAGGAAGGCATTCAACTGGTGTAATTTGTTGTGTTTGTTCAGGCTGTCTCCCTTCTGGAGCTTAATTTTCTGGATGTCTTCAGAGAAGGCTTCTTGTTGCACCAGCATAATGATGAAGATTTCCGCTTCTTTTCTTTCTTCAAGGCTAGTTGCTTTATTCCTTCTTGGCTGAAGTCCCTTGTATTCTCTGACAAATCTCATGAGCCTGGCACAGCTCTTACTGCTCTGGACCAGTCAGAAAATTTAGTGAAGCGGTCCACCATTGAATTCACTTCTTTCATCTTGACTGCGTGAACATGGGCTTTGCGAAGCTCAGGGTCAGTCGTTTCTACTTCTCCCAACATTTCCTCTTGGTGTGGGAGATTCTGTTGCCAAAGGAAGTCAGGTCCTCTCAGCCAGTTAGACTATCAGCTGAACTGCATTCAGCCCTCTTGAGGTAGAGTCGGCTGGATTATTTTCGGATCTGACATGTCGCCATTGTTCAGGGCTTGTGCTAGATCTTATGTGTTGGATCCGGTTGGCTACAAACGTGTGAAACCTCTTAGCATCGTTGTTCACATGGCCAAGGACCATCTTTGAGTCAGTCCAGTAATACTCTTGCAAGTTTTCAATCTCAAGCTCCCTTTTGACGACATTACCGTTGGGGACTGAAGTCACGGCTGATGACAATTCGAGCCTTAGTATAGTCGTTTGTTTGGTAGGGGCTACTCTTGCCTTCCCAATGACGAGTGAGCAACTGATCTGTTTTGTTTCACTTATCACTCGGAGATATGAACATGCACCATATCCATTGCAACTTGTATCACATACTAGTATCGCATTACTTTGCCAAAGCTTGATGGAAGGTAGCTTCTTGGGATCTTCATGGCTGCCAATTGAGGTAAATCCTTAAGTCATGACTCCAATTTTGGCAGAATGTGCTCAGGGAGTTCTTCGTCCCAGCCAACTCTGTCAGTGCCTGAAGGATCTGTTTGCCAACTAGTATGAAAGGGGCAACAAACCCTAGCGGATCGTAGACAGAGGCGACAGTTGAGAGAACCCGTCTCCTTGTTGGTATTTTTCTTAACAATGACCCTAAATTGGAATTCATCTGCTTCAACCCACCACTGAACTCCAAGTGCATGCTCAATGTGAGGTTCTCCTAGAGCCATCTCTACATCTTTGGGTTGAGCACGTTCTTCAGGTGGTGTTGCTGCAATCACTTCTTTGTTGTTGCATACAAACTTATGTAGCCGAAGGTTTCCTGTTCTGCACAAGTCTCCTGAATCTTCCACCAGATGTATGGCTTCAGCAGTTGACTTTACGCTTGTTAAGCCATCGTCAATGTAAAGTCAACTGCTGAAGAAACTGCTGTTTCTCTGTATGAACTTGATGGACTCTTCACTGAACCTTCCATGGCCCTGTGATGCCAGATGTTTGAGTCCAAAGTTGGATCAGCCAGGGGATGACGCTGCCCCAAACAAGTGCACCTTCATTTTGTACACTGAGGGTTTGGAGTCTAGATCACCTTTGTCCCACCAGAGGAACCTTAGGTAGTCTTGATGTTCCTTTGCAACGTGAAACTGATGGAACATCCTTTCGATGTCACACATTATGGCTATTGGACCCTTCCTAAACCTTCTCAGCATCTCCTTAGGTTAGTATGTGATAAAAAAAAGTGATGGCAATAGAATCCTTTTCTCTAAGTTGTATCCTCTCACTTGCAGATTTCTCAGTTTGTCTACAAGGTCAACAGTCATAACTTGCCAGAGTGTGGATAGCTGCAAGCTGACACTGTTTGTTTGTTTTGAGGTCTTGGGCCACTTCATCTAGAATGAAGGTCGTATCGCTCTGTGAGTCTAAGAGTGCATAGACAAGGATTTCTTGATCTGGCTGTTTTGTGGATGAGACCCAGACTGGTATGTATGAGGACATTTGTGTACTTAGTCCTTCTTGTATGACTCTGTTGGTAGTTGCTGTTGCAGCTATTTCTTTGGTGTCTGCTTGGTCCTTTGAGTCGTCATCTCCCTTTGGAGGTGTCGGCCTTTGATGTTCCTTGAACTTGTCGTCGTATAACCCTTGTGCGGTCTTAACTTCCTGTATACACTGGTTGTCTTAGGGGTCAAAAATGACCTGCCTCCATTAAACCCATAATATTGAGGAGCTTTATTGTATTTTCAACCCAAATTTTTTTTGCATGAAGAAACAACTTGTTACCCATCACACACTATATAAATGTCTGAGTTTTCTCTTTTCACAGTGTAGAAAGACTGCATTTAGTCTGTGAATACCATTCATTTTTATTTCAGCATATCTGTTATAATTGTTTTCTTTAGTGTAGTAGAGGTTTAACATTGTTATTATTATTACTAAAGGCACGGCACAGGTGTACAGATAATATTTTAGCAAAAGATTATATTATAGTACCCTGTATAAGTGGCAGAAATGGGCAGAAGGCGATGTCTTTTGCATGGGCTGCTGCATATGTTGTGGGCCCTGGGGTCATCTTTATGATATTTTGTGATGCCCTTCTGCCCTGGTCATTGAATGGTGATGAGGACCATGTTATTTTGCCATTCTTCGACAAAAGTGTCTCTCTTTCAGTTTGGGGAAATTCTTCCTCATCTGAAGAGGATGCATCGTGGTCTGGGTTGTATTCTTCCCCATCTTCCTCTTCAGATACCTCCTCCTCCTCTTCCTCTATCTCTTGTTCCTCCTGGTTTGAAAAATCTGGCCTATGACCTGTTTGGCAGTGAAAACTGCACTCATGGCTTCAGCTAGAACTGAGGATACTTTCATCTGCAGCACATTTATAGACTCTGATTGCAATCCCCATTAGAAAACAATGCTTTCAAGAGAATTTATTTTTATTTGAAATCAGTTGAACTTATGTTTCATGCTGCACCTGCATCTGAAAGTTGCTGTTTTTATGACATCAATCAGTAGCACTATTCTCAATCTCTTCCTCTCTCTCTCTCTCTCTCTCTGTGTTTTGTTTGTGAACGAGTCAAGTGTAGGGTCGTGGAGAGGTGAACTTACACCTGCACCCGAGATCAAACAGTAGCACAAAGTCTCAATGTCTGTGTGTGTGTGTGTGTCTTTGTTTGAGTCTGTATGTGTGTCTGTGTGATTTTATGTGGTGTGCAATTTACTTTGAAGGTGATTTTAACTGGCGGGTCAAAAATGACAATGAGACGACCAATGTACCATGTTGGTGTACAGCTTTGATGGAAATATAAACAAATAAAATATTTTACTTTTTCTATTGGTGGGGTCACTTTAGGAAAAGTCAACGAATTTCAAGTCGAAAAAATGTTGTTTAGTGGGGTTTTTCTGCACTTAAATGTGCCAACCGGGTCATTTTTGACCCTAATACCCCACAAGGGATAAACATGTTGGATGTCTCTTCTGACACCTTTCACATGTGCTCTTGTTATCACACCTTCTTGATTGATGCCTAGTCCTCAAACATCCAAAGCAAAGTGTCTCTGCATGCACAAACTTGACACAATCTTGAACTGTCTTTTCACCAAACTTTCTGCACTTGGCAAGGCCATGTCCTGTTCTTTTGCAGAAGACGCATGCTGCTCTGTGTCGTGTTTGTGGACAGTGTTTTTGCTTGAATGGTTTGGCTACATGGGTGCTTGGGTTTCTCGCTTTCCACACTCTTAAGTGCCTGTATTGAAGATATAGGATTGCAGGCAAGATCTGCTTCTTTCAACAGGAAGTTTACAAACTCTTTGAATGGTTGGTACCCAGTGTTTGCTTGTCTGGCTTCCATCACTTTGTGGTTCCATCTGGATACCAGCCAGTCTGGCAGTTTCAGCAGAATCCTTTGACTCTCATTGCAGTCATTGAGAACTTCCAATGTCTTGGCAGAGAGGGTTAGGGTTAGAGATTGAGGAACGAATGGGAGACTTGAGGCATGGAGGACTTGGGTTGTGACTGGCAGAGACTGAGGAATGAATGGGGGACTTGAGGCGTGAAGGACTTGGAGTTCTCCTGCTGGTTCAACACCATGCAGCAAATCAATTGCTTCAGAGCTTTCTTTGACTTGATCATAGCCCTTTACTCGAGCACTTGCTGTGTTCAGCTTCTTCACTTCATCTTGACGATTAAGCCTTCTACGCCTGTCTTCTATTGCTGGTTGTCTGGCTAGGTTCTCAGACTCAAACTGTGCCAGCCGTTGTTTATTTTCAGCCTCTAACCTTTGGAGTTCTGTTGCTTCCCTTTCTTGTTCATCCAACACTGCCAAAACTTCCTGGGATGCTGCAGCTTTGGCAGCCGCCTCATTTATTTTAACTGCCTTTAACTTTTAGCCTTGACAAAGAACAAGAGTCTAGGATTGATCCAACATTGATCCAACATCAGGCCAAGGTTCTTCCTCTTCATCAGCTGTATGTCTTTGAAGTTACCTCTTTGCCTTTCGGATAATGAATCCTGAAAGTGATAGGCACGTGTCAACTCTGCGCCGCAGGTCAGGTTCAGGAGTTTGCATTTGATGTAACTCTTCATAAATCACCTCAGAACAGGTTGTTTCCATGTTCTCAATCAGCTCATTCGGTTCGTCCTGGGAGGCCTCATCAGTCAATATTTCTTTACCTATTCTTACATGATACCTCCACTTCTCATAGATGATTCTGTACCGACATTGTAAACTCTTAAGTCTTTCTTCTTTCTTAACCCTCTAGGCGCCAGAGTTTATTTAGGAAAATATTCCATTTGGATTGTAAGATTTCAAAAGGCTGTAGCTTGGAAGTGGTGAGAGATAAATCCATAGTGTAAATGAGAAAAATATTCATAATGACCTAAAGTTTGTGATGGGAGAAAATTTAATCATCTAATTTGCATATTGTGACGTCACCAGATGACTGAACGTAACTTTCAGTAAAACTGATTTTTGAACATATTTACACAGAAAAAAAATATTTATATTGTCATCTCATCCTCAAAATAAAGGAACAGGAGTTTGATTGGAGTAAATTTACTAATCTAATTTGTATGTCACCAGGTAAAATTCAGTAAAACGGAATTCTGAACATATTTACACAGTAGATTTTTTTTCATTTCATTTTTTCATAGATTTTTTTCATCCTCTCATCCTCAGAGTAAATGAACAGGAATCTGATAGGAGTAAATTTCCTAATCTAACTTGTAAAAAGAAAAGAAAACTCTCGCAGTGATCAGCGTGTGTTGCTTGTGTGACAGTGCGCAGCTGCAGCATCGTCAGTCACTCGTCTCTGACGAGCGATCGTCATCAGAGGGCAAATCGTCCCCTTCTGAATCGCGATCAGCAAAGATCTGTGCAAGCACCTCATCCGCACTGTAAAGTCTTTTGGGCATTTTGTTTTTTATTACAAAAATCGCTGTCTGTCTCTCGATCTGTCCAGCACACTTCTGCCACCGCTCCGCGGCTCTCTCCTCTCCCACTCTGCCGTTTAGCCGCTGCCGCGCCGACAGCGGTTGTCGGGTTTCAAACTTTTTTTTCTCAGGTATTTTGCATAGAAACACGCCCCCAAATGACATCAGGATTGAAGCTGAATCTATTGGCTATCTAGTGGTAGCAAGCAGTAACAGCACAAGGCAGTAGATTTAAAGATATGGGCTGTTTTAATGAGCAACGTTGCCTGTCGCAATAATGCGACTTTGGCGCCTAGAGGGTTAAGTTATCTTCCCTTTTCAGTTAGGGTTCGGGTTCATTCACTTCTTCGTAACCTTTCTACTCCTTCTGCTTCAGTCTGTGTAGCTTCAGGTTGAGCAGGTGATTTGGCATTCTTATAGCAGGTCTTAGTGCCTGCTTCAGACATTTTGAGATAACTTGTGTCATTATTGGGCTTGATTTGTCTTTCTATTGGACTATGTGTAACTGCAAGCTACAGTGGACCTACTGTGAGTAGTTAGGAAGTTGTTAGTATCTGTATGAATTCCTTGGCAACTAGCCTAATTTTCTAGATACAGACTTCAATATTGCATCAAGATAACTGTCAGCATTTAACTTATCTATGCTTCAAGTTGACTTCGCTTTCAAAACAAAAGATTAGAAATTACTTTGCCATAAATATGCAGTTATAAACCGTAATTGTAGAGGAAATATTTAAAATTTTCACCTCAGTGGAGTAACCCTTTAAACTTTGCTTAAGTTGCACTTTAAGGTTGGTTACTTTCCATAAAACACAAATTTGCAATCTTAATTTGATTTATGATAATGTCTCTGTAACCCTGGTTAGAATGACAACACTCAGAAATACCAGTTCCCTGAATGTATCATAGTTTTCCTGTATTGTAGTTGTTTTTCGTCCGATAGTAGAATTTCCGAGCTTACCTGAACGCATCACCTGCAGGCCTCGGTGTGTGTGAGAAGGTGAGGGACAGAGAAGAGAACGAAAAGAAAGGAGAAACCTCATGCAGCCGCAGAGCAAAGTGTCCCCGTTTGGCGGCCAAACACGATGATATTTCGTGGAAGTTGTGATAAAACTGTTGTTAGGAAGTGAGTGTGAAAAGAAACTTACCTGGTGGAAGTGAAACCGATCTCGGGAGCGACTCGGACGAGTGTTTCCACGGACTTTTCTGAACTATTTTGGTGAGTTAGCTGCACCGATAGCTCGTTAGCTCAATTAGCAGTATCATTCTGGTTTAGTACACAAAGAAAGAAAGCCAGTCAGAATAGTCAAATGTTTAATGGTACTGAGAAATGTTTTTTTGTGATGCTGTGACGATATGTTGTTATTGTGTGTTACCGTGACGAACGTGTAGCAATTTACCGAGCTGTTAGCTCAGCTGCGGCCTGTTAACGAGGCCGAGCACGGCTCCACAGCCGTCGCCGTAGCTCAGGTGCTAAAATGATGCAGCATTTAATGTATTTCATATTTCCTGTAGTGAGTTGCTTATATTTCCTTTAATGAAGCTGTATTGTGTAATGTGCACTGAAAAAAAAGTAAACAGACAGTCATTTAAGCTGATGAATAATTACGCTGCATGTTATGCAGGCTGGTTTTTTTGAGGGACGAGTTCTTCTGTTCAACTGTGATCCACACCACCGCCGTTGCCGCGTGGAGGCTCTTGGTTCAACTGCAACCTGTATCACCGCCATGCTGCATGGAGACTCTTGGTTCATCGGGACCAGTGTGGTAGGACAGGACTCAGTCCTGAGGAGTAACACATTTTATTTGCACTTTCTTTTCTGAGATCTCGGTATTTTTGATTTTTTCCTATTTTTGACTTTTTTCCTATTTTTTTACATCTTTTTGCAAAAAACAAACTGACAAAGGAACTTAAAGAACTGTTTTCTCCTTGGAGGACCCTGAAAGACAATAAATAAACTGAAACAAACAGTGAATAACAGGGAATAAAAGGACAATTCAACCCATTAAAGGGGAAAGAGACATTTTATTTTATCTTTATTATTTTCTATACCGGTACTTACCTGGTCAGCTAATTTTATTTCATTCTGTGAATTTAATTTATGTGAAAGCGAACTGCATTTCATTTAATGTGTGTAAGGCTGAACAATTTAAGTTGAGAAAACAAAACTAATTCTTGAACATAAACATTCATACCATATTTTGTGTTGTGTGTTCTGTGGGTTGGAGATCAATTGCTCTCATGCTTCAGTGCTACTGCCAGTCTCCTTATCCGAACCTAGTTGATCAGACAGAACCCGAGAAGACTAAGAAGAAGGTTACATAAAGTGGCGAGCTAGCCAGGCGATTGGTCAAATCGTAGCTTTTTGATCTTCCACCCCACAATACACACCTTTAAGATTTGAGTTCACTGAGTCAGATATGGATATTTGCAACCGTTTTGAGGTTGATGGTCAGAACTCCCTATATGTAACAGGTATAGGATCAGAATACACAGATGAAGAAATAAATACTGTGTTCAGAGTTAATGGAGACATTTCTAAAATAGTCAGGATCCCTGATGAATCAGAACAACCAGAGGGTAGAGCCCTGATCCAGTACGCATCTGACAGGTCTATCTATAGAATCGACCCCATTACCTTGGGTACCTTAGCAAGTCCAAAGGACCCTGCTGTGTCGTGGTTTGCGAGAACCATTAGAGATGTTTGTCAGGAAGAGATGGGGAGGGAGATAGCTCGCAGATACCTGGGTGAGCTAGAGTCTGTTGCAGGTAGTGGCAGGGCAGGTTTCTTGAGTGTGCTTCAGGAGGAGCTGCAGGGAAACCAGAGCACATCACAGAATGTACACAGTAGTGCTACACCGCCACATGCAACTCAAAATGATAACACGCCTGATAATGATCAAAATGAGCCTGCAGAGCCCACACATGTTCATAGTGCACCTGCTAGTGTACCAATGAGCCCAGCCCACGTCAATGAGAATATTTTTAACCCCCCCCAGATCCAGAAAATGATTGTGGAGCATGTCATTCGAAGTGAGTCCACCACTTCATCATCCCCACAAATAAGGATGCGCACCTTCTCTGGACGAATGCCAAGACCAAATGGTGAGGTGGATTATGAAACGTGGCGCACCCAAGCTGATCTTCTCCTTAACGATTCTTCTTTGAACGATGCTCACAAGGTGAGAAGGATTCTTGAGAGCTTGCTGAGTCCAGCAGCTGATGTTGTGAAGCCTCTTGGCATCTCTTCACCACCAAGCGTTTATGTCACTCAACTTGATTCTGCTTTTGGTGTCGTGGAGGATGGAGAGGAGTTATTCGCTGCATTTCTCAGCTCTAACCAAAATAATGGAGAGAAGCCATCAGCATATTTGAACAGGCTCCATAGCCTCCTCACAAGGGCAATTTCTAGAGGGGGAGTCTCAGCTGAAAATTCCAACGACCACTTGCTCAGACAATTCTGTAGGGGCTGTTGGGATCAGAGCATCATCATAGGCCTACAGTTAGAGTGCAAAAGGAGCAATCCGCCAACATTCCCCGAATTCCTCCTGATGTTGAGAACTGAGGAAGACCGTCGTTCAGCAAAGTTAGATAGGATGAAAAAACATTTAGGTGCTTCAAAAGCTAACATGTATGCCCACCATGTTTTTGATATGCCCTCTTATGACTGTGAACCTGTCCCATTGCCTAACACAAAACAAAATGAGGCATCAAAGCTTGAAAAGAAAGTGAATGAGCTAACTAAACAGCTAGAAAAGCTAAGCAAAAAGCCACAGAACCTCACTCATGATAGTAACCCCCCCCCCGTGGTAAAACCAAAGCAAGATGAAACCTCTAGCATTGAGAACAAGATAGCTGAACTGACAAAACAAGTTGAAAAACTAGCACAAAATCAGAGAGAGAGTGAGGGTACTCAAAGGAAAGACTGCTTCGCAATCAGTAGTAATAACATGAGGAGACCCTTTAAGGTGCCTGGGATGCCCAGGCCGTGGTTTTGTTTTAATTGTGGGGAAGACAACCACATTGCTGCTCATTGCTCAAACGAACCCAACCCCACACTAGTTCGCAAGAAAAATGCAGAACTTAGAGAGAGGCAGGATAAGTTTTTAGCTCAGCAGGCTGCTCCCCCATTTGCTTTAAACTAGCAGCAGCTTCTGCCATGGGACATCCAGGAGCTGTAGTTGAGGATAACCCCTGTCCCGACAGATCAGTTAATGGTGCTGAAACACAAAAGAAAGTTATAACACACACAATGACTGAAACTTACCGTGGCACAGAGCGATCCATACCCCCAGGACTTATAGGTCCTCGTTGTGTAGCTTCTGTCTTCCTTGAGGGTGTACTGTGTGAGTCCATCATGGACACCGGGTCACAAGTTACAACAGTGTCCGAGTGTTTTCATAAGAATCATCTATCCCACTTACCTGTACATCCAATTCATGCTCTTCTTGAAATCGAGGGAGCTGGTGGACAGCAGGTCCCCTACCTTGGCTACATAGAAGCTCGTGTCACTTTCCCTCTGTCCGTTCCTGGCAGGGAAGAGGAACTAGTTGTGTTAGCACTTGTGGTACCAGAGTGTCAGTTCAACAGCAGGACGCCCCTGTTGATTGGTACTAATGTGTTATTACGACTCTATGAACAAGTACTTGAACGAGATGGTCCAGAGTTCATTCGCAAACTCATCTTTAGAGACCTTGCAGTGATCTTCCAGCACATTGCCCGGATCCATGACCTCGACAACCATGCACATCCTGTCAGGTTGCATGGTGGAAATCCCATCACCATCCCAGCAAAACAAAAGTGCTGCGTCACAGGTGATGTCAGGCTGAAAAAGAACAGTCAAACTACATTTGTGCTTGAACCCAACGAACGTCATGGGTTGCCAGGTGGCGTGTTCCTTGAAGCTGCGCTAATGGACATTCCCTTTAAGTCCAGCAGCAAGGTCCCTGTCGTCCTGCGTAACCTTAGTGACCACGATGTTACACTGCAGCCGAAATGCATCATTGCTCAAATATGTGCAACTCAGCAGATCACACCGCTTGGACCAGAGCAAGGTGACTCTCGTCACAACAAACCTGACATTGACAACCTCAAGTTCAATCTCGATGATTCGCCAATATCTGAACAGTGGAAAGACCGTATCACCACCAAGCTTAGATCCATTTCAGAAGTCTTTGCTGTGGGTGACCTGTCACATGGTCACACCACTGCTGTGAGACATCACATCAGGCTTCATGACGACACTCCTTTTAAGGAGAGGCCAAGGCCTATTCATCCCAGCGACAGGGAGGCGGTCAAGCAACATCTTAAAGAACTGCTCGACGCAGGAATCATTAAAGAGTCACAGAGCCCTTTCGCGTCGCCAGTGGTCTTAGTGCGAAAAAAGAATGGCTCAATCAGACTATGCATCGACTACAGGAAGCTAAATGCTCGAACCATCAGAGACGCATATGCTCTTCCGAACATTGAGGAGACCTTTGCGGCCCTAAGCGGCGCTAAATGGTTCTCAGTCATGGACCTTAAATCTGGTTATTACCAGGTTGAGATGGCTGAAGAAGATAAGCCTAAAACCGCTTTCACTTGTCCCCTCGGCTTCTTCGAATTCAATCGCATGCCGCAGGGTGTCACAAACGCGCCAAGCACCTTTCAGCGCCTTATGGAGAGGTGTGTCGGCGACTTGCACCTCAATGAGGTATTGGTGTTTCTGGACGACTTGATTATCTTTTCGGACACATTGGAAGAACACGAAGCACGGCTCATGAAGGTGCTGAACCGTCTTAAGGACTACGGTCTAAAGCTTTCTCCAGAAAAATGTCACTTCTTTAAGACGTCAGTCAAGTATCTTGGCCATGTGGTCGATGCGCGGGGAGTCCATACAGACCCTGACAAGGTATCCGCCCTGAGAGATTGGCCTCGTCCTTTAAACAGGAAAGAGCTAAAATGTTTTTTAGGCTTCGCTGGTTACTATCGGCGGTTCGTCGATGGGTATTCCCAGATAGCCAAACCTCTTAATAGCCTGACAGCAGGCTACTACCCACCGAAGAAGAGAGGCAAAGTGTACAAGAGGGAGCGCACCACGCCTCTTGTGAGCCCTAATGCACCACTTGGTGAGGAGTGGACTCCCGAGTGTGAGAATGCATTCAGAACTCTGATCGAGAAATTGACGTCTGCGCCCATCCTTGCCTTTGCGAATCCACAACTGCCGTATGTTGTACATACTGACGCTTGTTGCGACGGATTGGGCGCTGCGCTCTACCAAGAGCAGGAGGGGAAGCTCAGAGTTGTCGCGTACGCCAGTCGAGGTCTTTCCAAGAGCGAGAGAAACTATCCCACTCACAAGCTCGAATTCTTGGCCTTAAAGTGGGCGGTTTGTGAGAAGTTCAATGATTACCTTTATGGATCAAGTTTCACTATACTTACCGACAACAACCCCCTCACATACATATTGACATCTGCAAAGTTAGACGCTGCTGGACACCGCTGGTTAGCCGCTCTTTCTACTTACCAGTTCACCATCAAGTACAGAGCAGGGCAGGCCAACCGCGATGCAGACGGGTTGTCCCGGCGACCTCAAGGTCCGCCTTTTGAGGATGAAGCTTTCACTAAAGAAAGAGAGAGAATAGAAGACATGAAAAAACGGCTCATGGAGACAAGAGATGACATGGGTCATGAAGTGTTCTCTGCATTATGTCAACGTCATCTTGTGACATTTAGAGGTGAACACCACCATCATTCAGAGCAACCAGTCGTTGCAGAGTCTCTTGTTGTTGATCCTTCTATTGTGCCTGATGTTTTTGGCGAGGACACTTTACCATCCATGACTAACTCTGACTGGTGTAATGCTCAAAATAATGATCCATCTATCTCACGTGTCATCACCTTTGTGAGGAGAGCTGTAAAACCCAGTTGCAGAGAGACAAACCTTGAACATCCTGATGTCAAACTCCTTCTCAGGGAATGGAAAAAACTCGAACTCAGGGATGATGTCCTGTACAGGAAGTGGTCTGAACGAGGCGATCTTGTCTACCAGTTGGTCTTACCTGAGCAGTTCAGAGAGAGAGCACTGCAGGGAGTGCATAATGATGTTGGCCATCTTGGTTCTGAGCGCGCACTTCATCTTGCTCGTGCCAGGTTCTACTGGCCAAAGATGGCCAGAGACATTGTGGAAAAATGCAAAAAGTGCGAACGCTGTTTCAGGAGGAAGGCTGTGCCTCAAAAGGCTGCGCCTTTGGAGAACATTTCCGCTACTTACCCGCTCGAGCTTCTTTGTATGGATTATTTATCCCTTGAGCCAGATAACAGAGACACAAGAAACATTTTAGTCATCACTGACCACTTTACAAAATTCGCTGTGGCAGTGCCGACTAGAGATCAGAAAGCCAAAACTGTCGCAAAGGCTTTATGGGAAAACTTTATTGTTCACTACGGGTTCCCCAGTCGTCTGCTTAGCGACCAAGGCAGAGACTTTGAATCTAAAACAATCAGAGAACTCTGCACACTGATAGGAGCAGACAAAGTCCGTACCACCCCGTACCATCCCCGGGGAAACCCGGTGGAACGGTTTAACCGAACTCTCCTTGGTATGCTAGGGACCTTGGAAGAGAGAGACAAATACCATTGGAGAGATTTTGTCAAACCATTAGTCCACACATACAATTGCACGAGAAACGATACAACAGGCTTTTCGCCTTATGAACTAATGTTTGGTAGGCAGCCCAGACTGCCAATTGATCTAGTCCTGGGAATCCACCCTGATATGGGGAACCACAAGACCCACTCAGAGTATGTCAAGGGCCTTCGTCAGCGCCTACAAGAGAGCTACTCGTTAGCTGCTAAAAACTTCCAGAAGATGGGAGGGAAGAACAAGGCTAGATTTGACAAGAAGGTCAGGGCAGCTGAGCTCTTAGAGGGGGACAGGGTCTTAGTGAGAAACGTGAATATCAGGGGAAAACACAAACTAGCTGATCGGTGGGAACAGAAGATCCATGTTGTTGTCAGACGGATTAGAGACAGTCCTGTTTATGTAGTCAAACCTGAAACAGGGGAGGGTCCGCACCGCACGTTGCATAGAGATCTTCTTCTGCCATGCGGGTTCCTACCTGTGACAGAGATTAAAGAGCACAGTTATCCCACTGACACGTCAAAGAAAATGAGACTGCGGGACAGAACAACAAAAGACGCACAAGAGGATGTCGACTGTCAGGAGGACGAGTCGTACAGTGATGAGGATGAACTGTATCCTAGCCCATGGGTGCCAGAAATCATCACTAGGGGTCCTTTCCTACAGAGGGAAGGTGGCTTCAGTGAGCCTCAACCAGCTTCCAGGGTATTAAACCCTGACACCCCTTCCTTTGTGCCCCAAAGCTCCACACACTTACCTGAGAGACCTACTCACGAGCTTCAACCAGAAACTCCTCTTGTCAGCTCTGAGAGTAGTAGTTCAGTTACACATCCTACTTCACACTGTAGGCCCCCAGACCATGTTGTTATTGACATTCCAGAACCTGATATGACACACATCTCACCTGTTAGAGAGGACACAGATCTCATCACCACAGACCCTGTAGTTGCAGACACTGACAATGTAACATCTGAGAGTCTAGAGTCTGAGAACACAAGTGTCAGGCGTTCTGTTAGGGAGAGACGTCCGCCTCGGAAACTCACTTATGATGAGCTGGGGGAGCCTTTAACTTTGGCCATCAGTTCGTTCTTTCAGGCTTTAGGAATTGCCATTTCACACGTATCTGTACCTGTAGGGGCAGGTATGCATGCAGGGACTCATGCAGTCTAGAGGGGGAGAGTGTAACCCTGGTTAGAATGACAACACTCAGAAATACCAGTTCCCTGAATGTATCATAGTTTTCCTGTATTGTAGTTGTTTTTCGTCCGATAGTAGAATTTCCGAGCTTACCTGAACGCATCACCTGCAGGCCTCGGTGTGTGTGAGAAGGTGAGGGACAGAGAAGAGAACGAAAAGAAAGGAGAAACCTCATGCAGCCGCAGAGCAAAGTGTCCCCGTTCGGCGGCCAAACACGATGATATTTCGTGGAAGTTGTGATAAAACTGTTGTTAGGAAGTGAGTGTGAAAAGAAACTTACCTGGTGGAAGTGAAACCGATCTCGGGAGCGACTCGGACGAGTGTTTCCACGGACTTTTCTGAACTATTTTGGTGAGTTAGCTGCACCGATAGCTCGTTAGCTCAATTAGCAGTATCATTCTGGTTTAGTACACAAAGAAAGAAAGCCAGTCAGAATAGTCAAATGTTTAATGGTACTGAGAAATGTTTTTTTGTGATGCTGTGACGATATGTTGTTATTGTGTGTTACCGTGACGAACGTGTAGCAATTTACCGAGCTGTTAGCTCAGCTGCGGCCTGTTAACGAGGCCGAGCACGGCTCCACAGCCGTCGCCGTAGCTCAGGTGCTAAAATGATGCAGCATTTAATGTATTTCATATTTCCTGTAGTGAGTTGCTTATATTTCCTTTAATGAAGCTGTATTGTGTAATGTGCACTGAAAAAAAAGTAAACAGACAGTCATTTAAGCTGATGAATAATTACGCTGCATGTTATGCAGGCTGGTTTTTTTGAGGGACGAGTTCTTCTGTTCAACTGTGATCCACACCACCGCCGTTGCCGCGTGGAGGCTCTTGGTTCAACTGCAACCTGTATCACCGCCATGCTGCATGGAGACTCTTGGTTCATCGGGACCAGTGTGGTAGGACAGGACTCAGTCCTGAGGAGTAACACATTTTATTTGCACTTTCTTTTCTGAGATCTCGGTATTTTTGATTTTTTCCTATTTTTGACTTTTTTCCTATTTTTTTACATCTTTTTGCAAAAAACAAACTGACAAAGGAACTTAAAGAACTGTTTTCTCCTTGGAGGACCCTGAAAGACAATAAATAAACTGAAACAAACAGTGAATAACAGGGAATAAAAGGACAATTCAACCCATTAAAGGGGAAAGAGACATTTTATTTTATCTTTATTATTTTCTATACCGGTACTTACCTGGTCAGCTAATTTTATTTCATTCTGTGAATTTAATTTATGTGAAAGCGAACTGCATTTCATTTAATGTGTGTAAGGCTGAACAATTTAAGTTGAGAAAACAAAACTAATTCTTGAACATAAACATTCATACCATATTTTGTGTTGTGTGTTCTGTGGGTTGGAGATCAATTGCTCTCATGCTTCAGTGCTACTGCCAGTCTCCTTATCCGAACCTAGTTGATCAGACAGAACCCGAGAAGACTAAGAAGAAGGTTACATCTCTTTCATAGATTTTACCAAAACTTGTTCACTTGCCTTCATGTTGAATGCAGTTTAAACCTTTTGACATGTAACAACCTCTAACACCATCACATTAGATTTATCCCCAAACATGCGAGCTAAGCAGTATATGCAAGGAGTCCCTTGCTGCAGCTTCCAAGCTGAACCACTTCACTGTTGCTTGCAGTCACCATGCTTTGCTTATGCTGGGCTTTGTTCATCTGATATGCTGGATCTTTGTCGTGTTGTTACCCGCGCAGTTTTTCTTCTCTCCTCCCCGTGATGAGCAGTCGAATTCTCACTGTAGCTCTCTTCATAACACACAGACACAGGTAGGTTCTTTGAAACGGCCGTTTATTGCTTGTGCATGTCTTGTTTCTCTGATGCATCCACATCTTAGTCACGTTGTGAGAACTTGTTGGCCACTTGTCATGAAAAGAATTTCTTGAGTCCTTTAGAGTCCTTGGAAAGTTTCTTTGACTTCTTGCATTACTTCAGACATCAATAATTATAAACTTTGATGCAAGTTTGATGTAAGTTTCAGTCACTCGCAGCCTCGCAGGCCGAATTGCAAGCCCGTGTACTTAACCAGGAGCAAGCTACTAGCGACCTTGATGTCCGCATGCTAGCGCTTGAAGCTAAATACACTGAGCTGACGGGACGCAACACTCAGCTTCACGCCAAGGTGCTTGACCTGGAGGCCCGCTCTCGGAGGCACAACATCAAAATTGTGGGGATCCAAGAGGGTGAGGAGGACGGTAGACCCACGGAATTTGTCTCCAGATTAATCCCTAAACTGCTCGGCGACGAACACTTTCCGCATCCAGTAAAAGTCGACCGGGCGCACCACTCCCTCCAACCGAAGCCGGCTGCCGGCGCCAGACCGCGTACCATCCTAGCGCGCATCCATCACTTTCAGGAGAAGGAGTTGATTCTTCGCCTCGGCAGACAACAGTCCATGGAGTACAAGGGAGACAAGGTCCTTATCTTCCCGGATTACACCAGCGAGGTCATGGCTCAGCGCCGCGCCTTCAGAGAAGTGCAACAGGCTCTGCACAACGATGGAATAAAGCACACTCTGCGATACCCGGCCAAGCTTTATGTTTACCCCAGGGATGGCGGAGCGCCCAGGATCTTCGCGGACCCGAAGGAAGCGGCGAAGTCCCTGGAAAGGAATAACGTACGAGAAGGGGAGTAGATCCATACACTGACATTCTTCATTTAATTCACGGTTGCGCTGAGGTGAGGCAACTATTTGTTCAAAGCAGCTGACCAGCTGCTTGCAGCACTGGGACTTTTTGCATATTGTCTTATATACACTTTATTACAACAGTCCACTTTGAACTGCTGCCATGTTTGCACAACCTGAGGTGCTGATACTGTTTATACTTTCACTGCTTTAATTGCTTTATATCGCGGTATCATATAATTAATGTTACTATATTGTCACGGGGAGGGGGCTAGTGGTAACATATTCTAGTTACTTGCCCAGTAGCTCCCTTTGAGATGAATACGGGATGCTATGTGCCAGGTTCGGGGAGGCACAAGGCGGGGTGGGAGGGGAGGGATGTTACTGTTCTCTTTTTTTTTTGTCTTTTACTGTTTTTCATATGGTCAGTGCTTTACTTTACACTACTTGGTCGTAGGTGACACATTTGTCTTATGGAAGGGGCAATATCTCTGTAAAATCATTTGCTATTGATGAACAGGGTGGTGAAATTTGTGAGCTTCAATGTGAATGAGTTAAACGGACCTATTAAACGGAAGAGAGTACTAACACATTTGAAAAAATTGAAAATTTATACAGGAAAGCCATCTGACGCCCCTGGAGCATAGAAAATTGAAAAGGGATTGGATAGGGCATGTAATATCATCATCCTTTAACTCTAAAGCCAGGGGAGTGGCCATCTTGATAAATAAGAACACACCTGTAACAATTGGAGAAACCATTGTTGATACATTGGGGAGATATGTTATAGTGAATTGTCAGATCTACTCAGAACCCTGGACCCTCTTAAATTTTTATGCACCCAATTATGACGATGAGTCATTTGTTCAGGATATATTCCTGAAGGTGTCGGCAGGACGGCAAAACATTCTTATAGGAGGTGACTTTAATTTCTGCCTGGACCCTGTTCTAGATAAGTCAGCTCTATCGGTATCCAAATCTAAAGCAGCCAAAATCACTGTAGAATTCATGAAGGAATTAAACTTAACTGATGTGTGGAGACAAATGCACCCTCAAACCCGAGATTATTCTTTTTACTCTGGTCGCCACAACTCTTTTACTCGGATTGATCTTTTCCTGTTGTCAACACAGCTGATCCACAGAGCAGTAGAATCTGAGTACTTGTCTAGAACATTATCAGATCACTCACCTCTGACCCTGTCCATTTATATGCCTGAAAAAACTACTAATATGTATAGGTGGCGTCTGAAACCTACTCTCCTTCAAAAGCCAGATTTCTGCAAATTTGTAAGCGATCAGATTGGGCTATTCTGTGAGACAAACTGTGCTTCTTCTCCCAATAGTTTTATATTATGGGACACACTAAAAGCCTTTTTAAGGGGACAAATAATCTCTTATACCAAAGGTATCAAAAAGAAATACATGGCAGAAATAGAAGAATTGGAGGCAGACATTTTGAAACTGGAAAAGGAGTTTCAACAATCAAGGTCTAAAGATGTACACCAGTCTTTGGTAAATAAAAAGCTTAGATACAATACTTTGCATACTTACAAAATTGAAAAAAAACATTCTAAGAAACAAGCAGAGATACTATGAATTGGGAGAGAAGGCGCACAAAATTCTGTTTTGGCAACTGAGAAAAAAAGAAACCTCTAGGACGATTAATTCAATCCAAACTGAAACAGGTTCTGTATCATATAACCCAACAGAAATTAATGATGCATTCAAACAATTTTACACACATTTATACACATCAGAACCACCAGAGAATCTGAATGACATTGATGAGTTTTTGCCTATGATTGAACTGCCCAAACTTGGCCAAGAAGATCAAAATAGTCTTGATCTGCCCTTTACACAAAAAGAAATTGAAAAGCTCTGGGCTCATTACAAGCAAACAAATCACCAGGAGAAGATGGGTTCCCTCCAGAATTTTACAGGGAATTTAAGGATTTACTCCTCCCACTTCTCATGGATGTCATCAACTTGGCCTCTAAGACTCGAACACTCCCTGAGTCATTCTCTACAGCCATAATTACTGTTATTCACAAAAAAATAGAGATCCTTTGAAATGCTCTTCATATCGGCCGATTTTAATTGTTAAATACAGACTATAAATTGATTTCCAAGGCCCTGGCTAACAGACTTGGCCAATACCTGCCACAACTAATAAATCCAGACCAGTGTGGCTTTATTTCAAAGTGTTCCTCAGCTAATAACCTGTGTAGGCTTTTTAATATTATTCACATAACAAAATCTGAAACGGAACCCAGTATAGCTGTGGCTTTAGATGCTGAGAAGGCCTTTGATAGGCTAGAGTGGCCATACTTATTTAAAGTGTTAGCCAAGTTTGGGTTCGGTCAATTATTTATTAGTTGGGTTCAAACTCTATATCATAAACCCCAGGCAAAAATCAGCACCAATGGACAGACTTCATCTACATTCCCTTTAAGCAGATCAAGTTGACAGGGATGCCCTTTGTCTCCGGCACTTTTTGTCTTAGCAATTGAGCCTTTAGCTGAAGCAATTAGACAAGATCCTGATATAAAAGGCTTTCAGGTGGGTCAGGCAGTTCATAAAATTAATTTGCTGGCAGATGACGTTATTCTGTACTTAAAAGACCCTGATAACTCTCTCTCCAAATTAGAAACTGTATTAAATACTTATAGTAGTGTTTCAGGCTATAAGGTGAATTTGGAAAAAAGTGAAATTATTCCATTGACAAATTTTGACCACTCCGAACTCCAGCGAACAAGTCAATTTAGATGGCCTATGGGTGGTATAAAATACCTTGGTATATTTGTAGACAACAACCTCAAAAACCTGTACAAACTGAATTACCTCCCACTGCTCAGTAAGATTGAAGATGATTTACGTAGATGGATGGGCTTGCCTCTCACTTTGGAAGAGTGAATTGTATTAAAATGAATGTACAACCGAGATTGCAATATCTGTTTCAATCCCTACCCATTCCATTGCCACAATCATTCTTCAAAGCTCTCAATAGATATGTAAGGCAATTTTTATGGAATTGTAAAGCACCCCGGATATCTATGGAGAAGCTAACATGGGACTATTGCTCAGGGGGACTTCGACTGCCAAGTTTTAAAAACTACTACCTGGCAGCTCAACTGAGGTTCATCTCATCCTTTTTTGAGGACAGTGACGCCCCTTCTTGGACACAAATCGGATTGCACCCCCTGAATGAAAAGGTCCGCAGTGACTTCATTTATAAGCACAATTCTAGAACTGTAAACAACAGGACAGATAACCCTATATTGAGGCATCTGATAAAAATTTGGTATGAGGTTCACAAAAGTCTTGGATTGAAGGTGGGGCTGTCACCTAAAACACCTTTAAAGCAAAATGAACTTATACCCTTGACTCTTGATAATAAGATTCTGGACAGATGGCACCATAAGGGAATCCAACACTTGGAAGATTGCTTCGACAAAAGACTTTTCATGCCATTTGAACACCTGAAGAGGAAATATAACTT
Source organism: Pagrus major (assembly GCF_040436345.1). NCBI lineage: Eukaryota > Metazoa > Chordata > Actinopteri > Spariformes > Sparidae > Pagrus > Pagrus major. The sequence goes on from NC_133233.1 coordinate 2,380,190, forward strand.
GTCCAATCAAACCTTTTTCTGTTATCTCCAATTAAGATCCTTTCTGAGGGCTAATTTGGGTCCTGAAATGACTCTGCCTGTTATGAATGATGTTGAAAGATTTCTTTGTGATGGGAACACACATAAATTTATTTCTAAAATGTATCGCCTGTTGTTGAATGAAGGCCCAAAACCAGGTGTGCATAAGTCTAGAATGAGATGGGAGTCAGATCTCAATGTTACAATTGACGAACAATTTTGGACAGAACTATGTCAAAACAGCTTGTCAACTATTATCAATGCCCGCTACAGATTGATTAACTATAATATTCTACATCAATTATATCTTATCCCAGAAAAATTACACTCATTCAAATCTAACCTGTCAGAAATGTGCTTTAGATGTGATACTGAAGTTGGTTCCTTTTTGCATTGTACCTGGCTGTGTATGAAAGTTAGGCCTTTCTGGCATGATATCTGCTCCACTTTAACCAGGATCACGGGAGTTAATGTCCCAGCGGACCCTGAACTTTGTTTATTGGGGAACTTAACAAGTATTTGCCGTTCTCTAACCAATGCACAACTCAAATTCATTGAAGTTGCTCTATGTGTGGCTAAGAAGTGCATTGCAGTGTCATGGAAATCTGACTCCCCTCTTCTTATTGACAGGTGGTCTGTTGAGATGAATAGTTGCATCCCCCTGGAAAAAATTACTTATTGTCTCAGAAAACGATATAACACCTTTTTGAAAATTTGGCAGCCATATTTAGACCATATTGGTACATCTCTTACACCAAATACTCAATGACTTAATGTAGTTGTTTGTATTGTCCTTGAACACTGACTTTTTTTTTTTTTTTTTTGGGGGGGGGGGGGGGGGGGGGCAGGGGACACTTTGTCCTTTGTTGTCCTTTGTTATGTCTCTATACTGTTGGTATACTGATATGTTTGTTTGTACACATTACATATGAAATGCAAGTTAACGGAGCTTCGGGAGAAAATCAACTACAGTTGGAGTGTACAGTCCTTCAATGTATTCCATCGTAGTGGCACAAGAAAACAAACATTGGTTCTGCAACCGAAACGTAAAAAACAAAATACAGCTGTTCTTTATATTTTAGTACACTAGTGGCTATGATCCTTTTACACTCATATGTTAATTTACCTGTTACACAACAGTATATTCCTGAACTGTATGAGACAAATCTATTTAATCACATCCAACATAAATTTTAACCTTACATCAATTCATTATTTATTCATCACATGAAATTATGGAATTGATTATGAATCAATTATCAATTGTGCATCATGAACATTGAGTATTTTATAACAGCACTTACAGTAGTTCACATTTTGTAGGTGCTGCTGCTACTGATGTACTATTAAAACAGCTATCCAGCCATCCAAGATTAATGTCAATGCATGAATGTTTTCTCAATTACAAATATGAGGATGAATACATTTCCAACTTCTTTAGATATGATATGATACAAATACTACATCAGTATGAATGAAACCATTCAACCAGCCAGCCTTACTACAGCAAACATAACATTATATACTTTACAGTGCAGTCTTTCTTGCAGAATGCTTGAGTTTGATGCATTATATTATTATATTGTACAGTATTGTATTATATTATATTGTAGTACATTAGTCTTTTGATTCCTAAGCATAATGTGCTATAGTTCATTTGTACAACCAATTTTTGGACATCCTTGAATTCACATGTGAAAAGCTGCTGTCTTAAGCAGAGAATGAACAAACTAGAGTTACTTCTTCAGGAGGAAAGAGTTGAACAAATATACTGGCCCATAAAATGTGATGTAGCGAGACGAGAGGAAAAAAAGTCAAAAGAAGAGAGAAGAAAGAGAGAGAGAAAGAGACAGAGAGAAGGAAGATAGAGAGACTGTGACAAATGTGCTTTTGCTATCAAGCGCCTGCTAAGCAAGATGAGTCTTTTTACACCCTGACAACAAATGGAGATATCAGTGATATTAAAACAGACAAGGCCCCCTTTAACCTACTTGGCACAATTTGCTTGGAGTTAATAGTCTGTTGTTGGAGATTTGATCAGCACAGAGCCAAGTGGATCACATCTAGTCCAAACAGTCCACAACAGCTGTCACTTCTTATTAGATCAGTACCACTCCAATAGCAGTCTAATTCAGAGAGAGGGAAAATTGCTGCTAGAGTATGGGAGTGCGTGTGTCTGTGTCTGCATGTGGATATGTGTGTTTGTGTATGAATGTGTGTTTTTCCTTCAGGTAAAACAACAAACATTTGGTTGTATTAGAAAGTGAAGAGCAGTAAATGAGAATTTGATCGCTTTGTCAGTGCTGTCAGTGAGCTGATAGACCAATGTGTTGTGTGTTTGTGTGTGTGAGTGTGAGAGAGTGTGACACCCCTGTAGAAAAATATATGTCAGCCCACCAAGAAAATGCTCAGTATACCAGATTACCAGTCCAGCACTGCTTTCTCTTATTTTATTGAACCACTGCATGTATGTATCTATTACATACAAGGCCTCATGTGGGATAGTGACAAGTCTATATACAGACATGTGGTGCGGAAGATGCTCAAAACTGTGAAGATGAAAGTTGATTTTAGGAGAAGCCCCCCAACGCTGACCCCCATCACCATGCTCAACAACACTGCATCTGCAGTGGAAACTAGAATTGTTCCGATTCCAATACCAGTATCGGAAATGCTGCTGATACTGCTAAAAAGGCAAGTATGTGAGTCTATGCACTGATCCGATACCACCTAATTTAGAAATGGGACCTTGCTACTTCCCAGTTAGCTCTGTTAGCCCTATTTAGTGTTACACACCGGAAATCAATTCTTCTTCAATGCTCTAAAAACCAACACAGAAAGTTGCCCTGTGCTGCCCCTGGTAACTACTGTTTTTAGAGTGGTGAAGAATAAGTTGATTTCACGAAAGTCAGATCGAGCTAGCAATATAGCTATTTGGCATTATTTTACTCTGGATAAACCCCCCAGTGAAAAGTCGACATGTTTAGTATGCAAGGCTGTAATTTCGAGGGATGGCACAAGCGTTGCCAATTTCAACACCAGCAACCTTATAAAGCATTTGAAGATGCAACATGGGAACACATTTCATGTAGGCTGAAAGACGTGCAGGCAATCAGCTTTACTACTGACATTTGGACCTCAAACCTGTGCCCCATGTCTTTGCTGAGTCTGCACACTGGGTTGACACAGTATTGTGTCTGCAAGCAAATGAGTCCCGTAAGTATGTTTTAAGGGAATTATTTATTCCTAGATTTATTTAAGTTGCTGTTGCACTGCTGTTTTAACCCTATGAGGTCCAGGGTATAATTGGCACGGTTGATGCAGTCTGAAAGGCACGGGCGAAAGCAAAGACGGCATATCGGGGGACAGAGAGATCGTCTCTGATAAGGGATTGCTGTGTGTTAGCGGCTAATGTTGCTACACAGACACAAACAAACCGTTAGCCTGTGGCTACATCCAGCTGCTAACGTCACCTCCCGGATAACAGGTTGGGCTTTCGGTCCCATATATAAAGGGACATATTTCTAACTATTCGGTTTCAGACTAAAGGACCGTGGAAAATGCGCAGTCTGTAACTACTCAGTGTTACACAGCGGTGGACTAAGTTACATGTTTGCAGCTAACGCTACTTTGCACGTTAGGTGACTCCGAGTCCTTGGTGATCTCATATGATTTTCAAATCAAGCTCTAAACATGACCTGTGATGTTTTCTTACCTGGTTACTAGGAAATGAGCCATGTCAGCATCTGTTTTCAGTCCCGAATAAAGCTGAAGCTGCCTCCATGAGTCCAACACGTATCCGATGTTTATTCAGGTGCCAGCCCGCTTTGCTCGTAATTTTGTTTTGACTCACAACATGCCGCTGATAAAACCTTTGTTTTCTTCTTAGTGTGACTTTTTAGTGGACTTCGTGTGATGGTGGGTCGTTTGCTGGCTGTAGCAGAATCCATTACTACCCAAACACTAGTTTGGGTCCGCCGCGTTTGTTTACTTCCGTATCCAAGTCGAAAGCTGGTCGAGGACGCGCATTCAGTGTCATCTGACGTCACGTCCGCAGGACTGCGCGGGAAATTCGGGCCCGAATTGCAGTACATTATGCAGCACACAGCCTGTTCAAGGCAATGGAGAGATACGTGGGTGGACTCATTCTTTTTGGTTTTGAACGCTTCATCACCCATTAGTATTAAAAATCTTAAAATGCATGTTTATAATTTCCCAGATCCTGCCCCACGTTCCTTTAAAAACTGTTTACCTGGCCTTGTTTGGTGTCATTTTTTTCAGCACAACCTCACGTGTGACTTTACAGTTATTTTTTCATTTTGACATACTGTATTAACACACTGTGGTTTTCACAGTAAAAAATCTAACTAAATCCTACTCGGATTTTATGTTTTTTGTGTGATTTTAGGTCCAAACATGTTTAACGAACCATTTTTATAACTTAGAATGCAAATATGAATTGTTGTTTGCTAAATTTACACAAGTTTTTGAAATTTACAAAGTTATATACAACCATTTACATTAAAATGCATGCAATGCCTCAGGCATTTTTTTGTACAACTATTTACAACCATTTACAAAACAACCAGGTGTCACAATAAGATGCCACACAAATTATTTGTGCCACTCCAAAAATACAGTTCCTGTCCACCACAAGACAGAGAGGCGCATCACAGACCTGAGACTTCCATGGTGTCACCAAAACAAATGATAGATCACCCACTTCATCGTCAAAGTCCTCACTCTCTGGCTCAGACTGGCTCCGCGTCTCCCTCAGCTCCTTCCAGCTCAAAGAAGAGCTGCACTGCCGGCTCCACTTCCAGCAGTCACAAAACAAAAAAACGACTACACTAGACACTAAACACACTACACTACACACTACACTACACACTAACTATACACTCCAAACACGCTAAATTTCACAAATCTCAAAACTCGCTATTGCTAGCTGCTCGCTATCACTGTCTCTCCCACCAAAAGGAAAAATAGGGATAGCCATGTTTTTTTGCTTGCAAGCACTTTCGCTTGCATGAACTCATGCCGTGAATTATTTATCATAAGTCTGGTTTTATTTGGCCTATCAACAACATTTTAAAACTGGTATAGTTTGAAGTCTGCACTTTCGACACAAGTTGGAAAGGAGACTAGCTGCGCCTTGCTGCTACGTCATCTGAAATCGGTCATGTGATTTGGAAGCGCCGGCGCATCTATTGACTCCAGAGTTAAACTGTTCTATTTAAAAAGCAGCTGCACTTTTACAGTTTTTAAAGGAAATTGTTATTTATTCCTACATTTCTTAATTTATTCTTTTTCAGTTATGAAAAAGGTTTTACCTGAGCGAGGTCATACAACAATGATAGCAATTATATCACATCCATAGATGGTTTGTAGTATACAGAGCTGTTAAAAGATTTTTAAAAAACCCTTCTTCTTATTTATTTATTTTTTTTTTAAACACACACTGGTGGTGGTATTGGATCAGTACTCTGTATCGGACAATACCCAAAGCCCAGGTATTGGAATCGGTATCGGGAAGGAAAAGATGGTATCAGAACATCTCTAGTGGAAACCTAGGGTTTCATGGATCCATGATCACCCAGGACCTAAAATGGCTGTCAAATAGACTCTGATATCAAAAAGGCCCAGCAGAGGATCTATACTTGCTGCACCAGGTCAGGATATTCAGCCTGCCTGAGGAACTGCTGATCTACCTGCACACTGCAATAACCCAGTCTTTTCTCTGTTCATCCATACAGTAACTGGTCTGGATTAACAGAGGTTTGGATTCGGCAAACAGGACAGGAACAGACTAAAACACACAGTCAGGACTGCGGAGAAAATCTTTAGTTCCAACCTGCCCTCCATTCAAGATTTCTACTTTGGCAGGAAAACATCACTGCACACTCATCACACCCTGGACACAACATGTTCCAAACTCCCCTTTGGTAGGTGCTACAAGGCATTGTACACAAAAACAGCCAGACACAAGAACTGATTTCTTCCCACAGGCCATCACTCTGATGAACACTTGAATCACAGTTACAATTACAGTGTCAATAATCCTATAACACAAAACATCCACTTAATTCCCTTATGGACTTTATTTTGAAGGTTAAAAATACACCTTTGTTGACATGCACATATCATCATATACTGTCACTGTTATTATAAATTCTGCACACTTTACAGTGCCCATAAAAAGTATTCACCCCCTTGGATGTATTGCCCTTTTATTTGCTTTTATAAATGAAATAATGGTCAATATAATTTCGCTTTCTTGATAACAAAGTAAGTAATATCAATAATTAAAAATATATAATGTGAAATAAGTGCATAAGTATTCACCCCCTTGACGCCCTTTTTAGTGACTGACCTAATTCCACAGAGGACCAGCCAATTGCTGCTAGTAGTCTCACAGTTAGTGAAATGGAGAACACCTGAATGCAGTGAATGTGTCTCAAGTGACTGTAGTATAAAGACACCTGTGACTGCCCTGAAGGAGCAGAGATGGGAGAGACTCTGCATACAACTGTTGCCTGGGTTCTTCACCAGTCAAAGCTTTATGGGAGAGTGGCAAAGAGAAAGCCACAGTTGGAGGAAAATCATTAAATCTTGACTAGAGTTCACCCAAAGGCATGTGGGAGACTCCAAGGTCAACTGGAAGAAGGTTCTTTGGTCTGATGAGACCAAAATGGAGTGTATTTGGCCATCACTAGAAGCTACGTTTGGCAGACACCAAACACTGCACATCACCACAAACACACCATCCCCACCGTGAAGCATGGTGGCGGCAGCATCATGCTGTGGGGATGCCTCTCGGCAGCAGGCCCTGGAAGGCTTGTAAAGATAGAGGGTAAAATGAATGCAAAATATAGGGAAATCCCAGAGGACAACCTGATTCAGTCAACTAAGACTTGGGAGAAGATTTATTTAACTTCTTGTCACTGTTAGTCCTTGCATAGGCCTATAAGTGAAACATACAGTCAGTATGTTTACAACCAGCTCGAAGGCAGTGTGGAGATTGCTGTTAATTAGCTATGGCAGAGAGTAACTTTAACCAGTGGTGCAGGTACACAGCATATAACCATATATATTTCTGTCAGCATTGCATATTCCCATTTCTCAATCCCCTCTGATGCACATCTTCATTGCATTGTTTGAAGGAACTATATGTAACTGCATACTTGTGGACGCAACCGTCACTTATGCTAAAGTAGCTCCTCGGGGATTTAAGCTGTTATTGTTCTAATTTTGACAATCTAACCCGTGACAACACATTAGTTAAGGTTGTAAGGACTATGGCCGTTGGTAGCTGTTGTTGATTTTGTTCAAATACGGCAAATTAATTTTATGGGTTATTTTTCTTTGGACGATGGGGCTTAAGGAGCTAATGTGCTAATAGCAGGTGCCATTTGTTGCCATAGCAACGGTAAACATCACTTAACGTTATGGGTTGATGGAATGGAAATACTGTAGAGTGCAGAATCAGGCTTGAACGACCGTCTTTGAACAGAGGAGGTGGCCTACGACAGTACTTATCACCCACCTACAATGCAGTACTGAGTTCTCTCCCCAGATAGCTTAACAACCATTAACACCTGGGCTCACCAAGCCCTAGCAACCTCCATGAAGGCCAGTTCGGTCAGTGACCCAAAAGGGGCCCTAACGACTCTGTAAGGACACTCCCACACAGAGTTTAAAAGCCTGCAACTCCAGTAAGTTAAAACTGAAGAAGCTAGTGATGTGTCGTTTGCGAACGAGCCGGCTCTAAGAGTCAATTCTTTGTAGGGAACGAGAAGAGCAGACTCCCGTCGGGGAGAGCCGAATCTTCAGTCACTCCTGTTCAGCTCTGCTGAGAATCCATGCAGGCAGGGACGGGACTTTATTTGGATGGGCACACCATGCGGCCAATCACATGTGAGGACAGGCTAGGATCATACCATTATGTGAAAGAAGGAAGGGGGGCAGACTCTCCAAAGACAGCAAGTGTAGTGGTACAGGCCAAGTACACACAGAGCGACAGAGAGATGGGGGAGCCAGATTTAAATGCAAGCGCATTGGGAAAAAGTGAAGAAATGAGCGAAAACCCAAAAAGTAGCAGCATCTGGCTGCATTTTAATGACATTGGAGACTACAAAGCTGAGTGCAGAATTTGTAAAATGAAAATATCCTTCAGAGCAGGGTCAACAACAAACCTGAACAGACATCTAAGAACCGCCCACCCGTCCGTGCAGCTGGAGGATAGAGGGCAAGCTCTCCTCCATCCACTGACCCTGGAAAAGTGTCCTGTTTTGAGCCAAGTACTTCTGCTGCAGCATCCACTGTCTTGCTGAAATTTGCAGGTATACTACGTCCTTCTGCAACTCAAACCAAAATAAGCACATTTATTCCAAAACAAATGACCCGAGCCAAACAGAAAAGTGTTGATGAGGAGCTGGCTAAAATGATAGCCAGTGACTTTCAGCCATTTTCCATCATGGAGGACAAAGGATTTAAAACTTTTGTCCAGGCCTTAACCCTCTAGGAGCCAGAGTTTATTTAGGAAAATATTCCGTTTGGATTGAAAGATTTCAAAAGGCTGTAGCTTGGAAGCGGTGAGAGATAAATCCATAGTGTAAATGAGAAAAATATTCATAATGACCTAAATGTTGTGATGGGAGTAAATGTAATCATCTAATTTGCATATTGTGACGTCACCAGGTGACTGAAAGTAACTTTCAGTAAAACTGATTTTTGAACATATTTACATAGAAAAAAAATATTTATATTGTCATCTCATCCTCAAAATAAAGGAACAGGAGTTTGATTGGAGTAAATTTACTAATCTAATTTGTATGTCACCAGGTAAAATTCAGTAAAACGGAATTCTGAACATATTTACACAGTAGATTTTTTTTCATTTCATTTTTTCATAGATTTTTTTCATCCTCTCATCCTCAGAGTAAATAAACAGGAATCTGATAGGAGTAAATTTCCTAATCTAACTTGTAAAAAGAAAAGAAAACTCTCGCAGTGATCAGTGTGTGTTGCTTGTGTGACAGTGTGTGCAGCTGCAGCATCGTCAGTCACTCGTCTCTGACGAGCGATCGTCATCGGAGGGCAAATCGTCCCCTTCTGAATCGCGATCAGCAAAGATCTGTGTCTTTTGGGCATTTTGTTTTTTATTACAAAAATCGCTATCTGTCTCTCGATCTGTCCAGCACACTTCTGCCACCGCTCCGCGGCTCTCTCCTCTCCCACTCTGCCATTTAGCCGTATTTCTCAGGTATTTTGCATAGAAACACACCCCCAAATGACGTCAGGATTGAAGCTGAATCTATTGGCCATCTAGTGGTAGCAAGCAGTAACAGCACAAGGCAGTAGATTTAAAGATATGGGCTGTTTTAATGAGCAATGTTGCCTGTCGCAATAATGCGACTTTGGCGCCTAGAGGGTTAAACCCCATGTATGTTCTCCCCAGTAGAAAAACCTTGTCCCAAACAATTATTCCACGACTATATAAGATGGAGCGCGCATTGTGGCAAGACAGGGTCAAAAAAGCTTCAGCAGTTTGCCTGACAACTGACTGCTGGACATCCAGAAAGACATGCTCCTACATGTCCGTCACTTTGTCACAAAACTTTAAGATGACATCCTGCCTTCTTGACCGCTTTAAGTTTGCTGAGAGACATACTGCAGAAAACCTGGCAGAGGAGCTATTAAGAGTGGCAAAAGAGTGGCAAAAGAGTGGCAAGTAGACGACAAAGTGGTGTGCTGTGTTACTGATAATGCAGCAAACATAACAAAAGCCATAAAAAATTTGCAGTGGACCCACCACCCATGTCTTGCGCACACAATAAACCTGAATAAACCTGATGATTAAAGATGCGCTGAGGGTGGTGAAACCAACTGTGGACAAGGTGAAGGCTATTGTAGAGTTTTTCCACAAAAGCATGGTTGCCACAGAGAAGCTGAAGTCCACACAATGCCAGATGGGGATGCCAGAGCTAAGGCCCAAACAGGAGTGTGCTACAAGGTGGAACTCAACATTTTATATGTTGAATCGCATCCTCGAGTCAAAAATTCCATTATCTCCACCCTGGCTTTCATCAAGGCTCCTGTTGATACTCTAAGTCAAGAGGAATGGGAGACGGTGAAAGAGGTCTGCACCGTTCTGGAGCCCATTGAGGAGGTGACTGTGGAGATAAGTGCAGAAAGGTACCTTGAACAATTTTGTTTTTAATTTACTACTATACCATTAAAGATTGCAGTAGGAGGTCACGTGGGACCGCAGGGAAGATGGCAGCACAGTAGGAGAGCTCCTCATGACCATCAGTTAATTACATAAATTTGGAGACATAGACTTTGTTTTAAGTCTGGAAACTGAGGTGCTGTGTTAAAGATAAGACGTAATACCAGTTTCCGACCAAAAATTGTTAGTTTCCCGGCGAAATGTCAAGCAACAGCAAAGCTAACTTTTTCAAAGGTGCGGCGACGAGAAGTAAGCTAACCTCAAAGACCAGCCCAACACCTGAACACACCTCGCCGACACCGTAAGGGGACAGCAAGCCTAAACTTGGAGGAGTGTGTGACGATAAAGCTATGTTTGAGGAAATACGGAAAATGAGTGCCACTCTTCAGGTGGTGGCGACGGATGTTGTCTCAATTAAGGAGACAACGAAAGAGCTTAAAGATGCGGTGGAGAGCATACAGGTGAGGCTGGGAGAGGCAGAACAATGGATATCGGACGTGGAAGACGTAAACACACGGATGGAGGAAAACATGGAGAAGTGTGACAAGCGGCTGGAAACACTGTGGAAGATCTGGAAAACCGCAGCAGGAGAAATAATGTAAGAGTGGTGGGACTGAAAGAGGGCAAGGAGGAGACGGGGAAGGTTATTCAGTATGTGGAAAAGATCCTCTCTCAGGGGCTCGGGCTCTCCAGCAGCGAGTTTGAAGTTGAACGTGCCCACCGCTCTTTGGCGCCCGTACCGGGTCCGAATCAGCCGCCCAGGACCATACTGATACGCTTCCTACGCTCATCGGCCCGAGACAAGGTGCTGCAGGTGGCAAAGGAGAGACATGGGATCGACTGGGAGGACGGTAAGCTGTCCTTCTATGAGGATGTGACCAGAGAGCTGGCGGAGAAAAGGAAGGCATTTACTCCAGTGAAGAGACGTCTGCATGAGCTGAATGTGAGACACAGGCTGGTCTACCCTGCAACGCTCATCTTCACATGGAAAGGACAGAAGAAAACTTTTCGAGACAGCAAAGAAGCAGAGAAGTTTGTGCGAGATGCTGAATAGAGGACCGCGGGACTTTATGGAAACCAGACGAAGTGTATGTGAATGAGGTAACTTGGATGATGGTTTGTGGGAGGCAGGAAGAGCTGTGCTGTCGCGAGCTGACAGGATGTGCCTCACGGACACGGTTAATTTAGTTCAGGTTAATCGGGGGGCGGGAGGGGGGTTAGTTAGAAGCAGAGTTCTAGGTTGCTTTAACCGGGGTTATGTTTGTGTTTTTCATGTTTTATCTTTGCACTAAGACAGTAGATCTGAGAAGGCCTAACGTTTTGAACAACCTATTGAATATGTGTTTAGTTATTATTGAAACCATGGTGAGAGAACTGAGGTCAAAGAGTATTTACAGGTCTAGAAATGATGGCTAACAGGTATATTAATATAATATCATGGAACATAAATGGATGTGGGAACCCCATTAAAAGGAGGAAGGTTCTGACATATTTGAAATCCAAGAATGCAGACATAGCATTTATTCAGGAGTCTCATATGATGGGGGATGAAGAGGCAGGGAAATTTAAAAGAGGCTGGGTAGGGAAGGTTTTCCATAGCTCATACTCTAGTAAACAGAATGGGGTGATGATACTTAATAAAAATCTGAGTTTTGTTATGATAAAACAACACCATAATAAGGATGGCAGAATTATTTGTATTGAAGCCTTGATCAATGGAATCCAGACAGTACTATGTAATATTTACGCCCCAAACAAGGAGGAACCTGACTTCTTTCATGGGGTTAACAGAGTGATAGGAAACATGCAGGGCCAGGTGATACTGGCGGGGGATTTCAACCAGGTAATGGACGGGATAATTGATAGGAGTAAGCCCAGTGCTAAATCTTCACCCAGTGACAGAGCTGCAATTCATATGCTGACAGAGGACTTGAGCTTGGTAGACATATGGAGATTGGTGAGCCCACGTGAGAGGGAATACACCTTTTACTCCCACTGTCACAAATGTCATTCAAGGATTGATTTTTTTCTGATATCAAACTCATTAATAGACTCAGTAGTGGACTGTGAGATAGGAGCTATTGCCCTTAGTGATCACGCCACGGTGGAGTTACAGATTGACCTGAACACAGATAATGTGAAAAGAGGACGTTGGAGGCTTAACACTGTGTGGCTACAGGATGTGTCATTTAGTAATATGTTATCAGAGGATCTTAAATCTTTTTTTGAAATTAATATTGGCTCTATAGAAACAATCCCCTCGGTTTGGGAAGCATCTAAGGCTTATATAAGGGGGAAAATTATTGCCCACAACTCAAAAATGAAGAAGGCAGAAGGAAGGAATGTGACGAAAGAAAATATATTAGACAAAGAGATCCGTAAATTAGAGAAAGAATTGGCAAATCACTATTCAGATAATTTATATAAAACAATTTGTAAGATGAAATATCAACTACATGATATATATAATAAAAAGGCTGAGTATGCCTTATTTAGGCTAAAAACTAATTTCTATGAAGGGGGTGAAAAGGATGGCAGACTGTTAGCGAGACAATTGAGGCAACAGGATAATTCCAACAACATTCCAATGATTAAGAAGGATAATGGGGTAGTAACCTCTTCAAAAGAAATTAATCAGGTTTTTAAAATTTTTTATAAAAATCTTTATACATCCTCCTGCACATCTAATCAAGAAGACACAGAGTCATTTTTCTCAGGTCTTCATCTACCTACTGTATCTAATGACCAAAAAGACATGCTGGATGCCCCAATAACAGAGGAAGAGATTAGGGCTACTATCTCATCCATGAAAACTGGGAAGTCACCTGGTTTGGATGGATAAAAAGTTAAAAAGCCGCATTTAGCGACAACAGAGCTGTGGATGAGGCACTTCAAAGAATAACTGCAGCAGCAGCAAGATGCAACCCCAGCAGCCTGTTAGCTTCTCCATCAGAGGGCCAAGAGGAAGAGGTTGGAGCAGGGGCGGGTTCACAGGAACCACAAGCTTCTGCTGTGTGGAGGCTCTTTGATGAAAGAGCAAGGATAAATCCCACAGCTGATGCTGTACTGGAGGTGTGGTCCTTTCTTGAGGAGCCCCTCACCCAAAGAGCTGAAGAAAGACCCACTGAACTGGTGGGATTCCAAGGCTTCAGTCTACCCACACCTGGTTAAGGTAAGACTCTGCATCGTCGCAACATCAGTCCCCTCAGAGAGAGTCTTGTCAAAAACAGGACAAATAATCACGTAGAGGAGAAATGGCATCAGCCCATCCAAGCTGAGGCATCTGATATTTCTGAATGCCAACCTGCACTAAAGACTTTTATCTAAAGTGTCAAAATGTTGTCATAAGACTTTGGCCTTTATTTATTTGATTTGTTTGCTGTGGTTCTGTGTTCAGTTGTTCATTTAAAGGTTTGATTGTAATGTTAAACAATAGTAACTGTGTATTTTTCTTTATAACGAAAAAAATGCATAAAAATAAGGCTTTTGTGAAAACACACAAACCATTCATAATTGCTAAATTAGGCTAAAATAGAAGGCTCCAACTGATACTAAATGAAAGCCATTTGGGAGATGTAAGAGCTGGCTCTTCTAAGGGAGCTGAGCCAAAAGAGCTGAATCTTTGGTAAGAGCCGGACCTCCCATCACTAGAAGAAGCCTCTTGGATGAGAGGTGAAACGTCTTTAAGAAACTGAAACACGTCCAGTTGCCTATGATACAGCACTTAGAATTACCATGACCTGGATGACTGAGAACCTTCAGAAAGGGGAATGTGGATGGCTCTGTATTTAATCTTTGTATCTGTTCCTCTCACGTATGCCTTAAAAGTCTCCTATGGCAAAATTGGTGAAACATCATCCTTGTCATTCGTATCAAAAAACAGTTTAATCTGTGTCTCAAAATACTCACCAAACAATTTTCTCACCAGTAGTTGGGGATCCAACCTCCAGGATCTATAATTGCCCAACCCCTTAAGCAGCCTCAGTGAAATAGAAGCAGGACAATAGTCAGAGATGATAATGTTATGGTATTCATTATCGTGAACTCCAGATAACAGTTTGTCATTCAGCAACAAATAGTCAATCCTGGTATACACATTGTGAACATGGGAGTGGAATGAATAATCTCTACCCATTGCACTGATATATGATTTCAGGCAATTAGAAGCATTTGATGGTGCTGCTCTCTGAGTTGATGATCTGTCCAGATAAGTATCTAGGACTAAATTAAAATCACTGCAGGTCATAGTTTTCATAGGTTTGTGGTCGAAATAACTGGGATCAAGCTAAACGTTCTCTTAAAAAATTATGGATCATCCCAGTTTGGTCCATAGATGTTTAACAATGTAACTGGTGTGGATTGTATCTCCCCTGTGACCAAAATATACCTCCCTTCTTTATCTGCTATCGTAGTGTGGTGTAAGAACACGTTGAACATTTTTAGGAATTATTATAGCCACTCCCCTAGCCTTCACAGAAAAGATCAACAAAAGGTCTTCCTGTTCCCAGGTCTCCTGCAGTAGTTTCTGATGCACTGTGTTTTATCATAGGGTTAGGGTTGAAATAATTTAGGTGGCACTCCACTTGCACCCTCAGGTCCTTTCCCCTCCAAAAAATAAACAACAAAAGTCATCCTTCCCTGGATGCACCTACAGTTAGCCCTCTAGAAGTGGGACCAGCCCTCTTTCTCAGAAGCCCATGTCCCAAGGTCAGATCACGAGTAAAAATAAAACAGTAAACATGAACTCAAATCTTTGACATAATAGGCCGTCACAGCTCGTAATGACTAACATCGCTAAGAATGACAGTGTGTGGCTTAACTTGAATGTGAACAAAAACCTCAGGCCTCAACTGTCCTGTGTGGTCACCTGTATGAGGCTCCTGATGGAGTCTGGAGATCTGGAACGCAAAGTCCACATTATCTAAAGCTCCAGTAAGTACAGTCCTCTTTCTTAGCCCTGATTTAGAGGTCTGAAATGTCTCTCTGCGCACTGACGAGCATCCTCTGGATCCGTAAAGAACATCTCCGACCTGTTGTGTGACACTCCTGGCTAATGTGAACACAGCTTGGCATTCACACTGCTTCAGGTGGGAAGTCTCTGAATATTTCAATCCTTTGATCCTGGTACATGAGATCCCTGGCGGACATTGCTTTTTGTATTATGTCTTCATAAGCATGGCAATAATGTATCCTCGCTATCAGGTGTCGCGGTGGATTTTCTTTCCCTCTTTTATCCCAGCCACTCTCAAGTTCTGTATTTTTAAGTGCCCTACCAGGTTGAGGCAAATTTCTGAGAGACTTTCAACCTGTCCGGATAGTTTCTTAACTTTGTCCTCCAGCTCCTGTAGCATGTCCGAAGAACTGCTAGCCACATCAGCTAGCTCCTTCAAAGTTTGGTTTTCACATGCGCTTGAGTATATGCTGCCGACAGCATATACTCAAGCGCATGTGAACACTTACATCCAAATATTGCACTCTGTTCATTGTATGTTTATGTAAGTCACCTATACACATTTCTTATTTCTTTTCCATATGGTCTCCTCAATCTGCAACTTGAGGTTACCTATTTTCTTTCTGTTGGAGTGGAGCCAGGGAAGTGACGGAATGTTGCCTATTCTCCTGTTGGAACTTGATATACGAGAGAAGGGCTTCAGTTGGGCAAGCCCCTTATATGGCAAGCCCCTTTAACATTTAATAGGTAGACTGGATATATATTGAAGATATCTGTAAATTAAATTCTTCCTAGTCAAAAAGAACATTTCAGATATCCACAGTTACATTCTTTCTATCCATAATTGTCATTTCAGATATCCATAATGTCATTCTTTCTCGGGCTAATGAGTATATGCTGCCAACAGCTGCATAACGGGAGGCTAACAGGCTGGTGGCTAGCCGCTATATGGGAATCACTGCAATGTAATTCATCAAATAAATTCTTTCCAAGCAAAGCCACTCCCGATATGAGTTTCCTGACGCCCGGAGCTTCCCGCAACCAGGGCTTATAGAACAGCTTAATTTCAAATCTGGCTATGGCCTTTAGCTTCTCCACAATGTCCATGTTGTTATCCAAAACAAAGAACAGGTTGTACCATGTGTCCACAAATTGTGTGCCGTTGTCTGCTGGGTCCATTTGCTCAGTTCGTTCTGTTATGGTTTGGCAAAAAAGTGAGGACCCAAATGCAGAAAACTCGGGGGCAGACAGGATTGGGAACAAAAAGCAAGCGTTATTTAATGAAAGCTGAAATTTCCAAAAATCATATAATCCCAAAAACTAAGAAGAGCAAAAATACCCAAAACACAAAGTAGCAGCACAAACACGAAAAAAACATACAACCGAGAGGGGCAAATTACAACTCAGGAAAAACAAGAGGAATAAAGCAGAAACATAAAGCCAGGAACAAAGAACAGAAAAACATACCACGGAGACGCTGGAAGACACGGGAACAGGCTCAGGAAATAACACAGGTGAGTAACAGGGTGGTAACACAGGACAAACTGACAAAGACAAGGGAGAACAAAGACTAAATACACACACACTAACAAGGGGATGAGGTACAGGTGGAGTGAGGCAGGGAAAGGACAGGTGAGGTAAAGGAACGGAAAAACACTGGAAGGAGGGAAAATTATACAGAGGGAGGAACTGAAAAGCGACACTCGACACATGAGGGCGCAATTTAAAGTGGGAGGCGGGTCCAGCAGTTCTGCCAGATTGGGCGCTTTTCTGCCCAGTTGGGCTGGTTTTAGGATGCACTGTGCGAGGTGAAATGGGTTTGGACGAGTGGACAGGATTTGGACTAGTTTACCATGATTCAGGCTGGTTTTTAAATACATAAAATATTACAGTTTGTTAAAAATATATTCGTAAATTTGTACTTATTTTTACTAATTATACAAACGCATCCAATCACACAGCACAACTTTTTATATTACTTTTTTTATTCTGCTGAGAGGAGATATGAGTTACCATCATCACCACCACCCACAGCTTTACAAGAACACACAAGCTGGAGGGATTTTTCAAACCTGTATTTTCATTGTAATGGAAACCTCTCTGCTTGTAACATTACAACATTATTCGTATTGCTTCTTGATATCATGTAATATCATGGGAATGCATGTAGCCTACTTCTCTCTCTCTCTTCATGCATGTGTGTGGTGGTAAAACCCTTTAAGTTAGCAAAAAGGCCTGTTGCTGTTTATCAGGTTAGATAAAACCTATTATTGTTGTAATTTGAGTTGTCCCTTTATTTTGAAAGCAGACAGCAGAAGTTGAATTGTATAATGGAGCCTCCTACAGTATCTGTGTTCTTGCACTACTGTGAGCCCTTGCGTTGTTGTTATATTATTTCATTTTGGAAACTTGTGATGAACCACAGCTGTATCTATTTGTCTATGAATTCATTTCAGTTGTTTACTATTGAAAATATAGTAGTTTAGTTTGTCAACCCAATAATTGCTCAATGTGGCAATACTGTGGACCAGCTTAGTCTATGGCACTATAAATAATACTGCAATGGCAAGCCATTTTAATGCAATGTCAGAGCACACTGAGGATTTTTGACAGCTGAGTTTTTAATGTTGCAGTCCGTGCACCACAGGAGCTGTCAGCTAGGAACAGAATTAATTTAATTCAATGGCCTGAAAACCCTACATTTTCAGTTAACTTTACTATAGTAGTCAAAACTGAATTAGAGATATCTGTAATTGTAATTAGAGATATCTGATCAAAACTCAGTGATGATATCTCTATTTTTTGTTTTGACTAGTCAAAATGATGTCAAAATTTGTGTTCAAGATATCTAATTACAAGTTGCATTGTATTAATGACTAGTCCAAATGACGCTGTTGATATCTGTTATCTTAATTCTGCATAGTCTCATTTGGTTAATAAATGTGAAAAGGCTTGCCGTACCCCTCATATAGTATATGTTGGGGTTGGGAGGGTGGGGGTTGTTGTTGATGACCAAAACTTTGACTGGCCAGAATTTTTCAGAAAGTATTCAATTCAATTTGTGAGTAGTATTAATGAGAGGGCACACACTATCCTCCACAT